>NC_056739.1:1785834321-1785889321 GCF_019279795.1 Protopterus annectens | reverse complement strand
GCAGTCTTTGAGTGTGCCGACTGGGTGTTATGAGGCACAGCACCATAGGTTGAGTATCTGTGTACTTATGTTCACAGTCCTATTCATCTGAATTGTGCCATCATGAAAGGCAGATTTCTTATATATTTTTTTTTCTTTTGATCTTCATTGGCTGACATCAGGACAACTCTGCCACCCCTACAAAGTCCCTTTTTGGCAGATCCATAGTGTTCCTTCACCAGGAGGGTCTCCACACATATAGAGTTGAGACTGGATGGTAGAGAGTGTATTATCTGTTCACATATGGGAGACTTTTCTTTGTCTAGGTCCACTCTCCTTCATGCTTATGCTACTGCTTAGGTTGAGCTGAAAATAGGTGGTCCACACTGAGTGAGAGTCCCAACCCAGCAGTAGAACAAGTTTGCTCTCGGCAGTTTCCCCCACTACCCAGCCTGGTATAATATCCTTTGTATTCTAGCCTCAGACAGAGCCCATATGATGACACTACAGCATGTTACCATTTCCCATGGCAAATATGCCCATCCTCTTTGTAACTATATATCAGTTACCCAACCTGCTAATTGTATTTGGGTCACCTGGGCTGTGATCAGGGCTTTATTCCTCTATGCCACCAGAGCAATGTAACTTTATTATTTTGTGCTGCTGACCTGAGTTATTGGCAAGGTTATAGAGGTAAGAAATGGACACTACCAGTACTCAGAAAAAGGTTTTACATGTAAACCCTAATCCTGATAAAATGAAATGAACCTTAAATAAAATATTAACTTCATTCATACAGAGCCACAAACATACAGCACCCACAGACACAGACATATATAATTATATATTTTTTAGATAGACGCACAAACAGACAGACACACACACACACACACACACACACACACACACACACACACACACACACACACACACACACACACACAAACACACACACACACGCGCGCGCGCGCACGCGTGCGCTTGCCCGAGCTCAGCCCCTAACATATAAACCAATATATATTTTAGTGCTTCAGAAGTGCATTTGAGCATTTTATGTCACGTACGCCTGTGTAGACATTATCCTATACCTACTTTTAGGTTATAAGGAGTCACAAACTACAATATCTTTCTTGATTAATACAGTCCATTTGCTTAATTCACTATCAAACTCCAGAGTGCTCAGTATATTGTGTTAACACTGAAATAAGTATTTCACTGCATTCCTTGTTGCTGTGTAACATAGCCTACATCCTGAGAACAAAGTTTTTTTTTCTCATCCTGGGACTCATTTGTTTAACTGGAAAGTGGATGAAGCAGGTGTTTTTATGCTGGATAGGGAACTGAGAGAAATGCTAAGGAGAGGAAGTGTATTTTTGTGAAAAGTTACAGAAAATGGTAACAGACAGACTGTTAGTGTGCATTGTGAGTGGTGAAGTATTTTGGTAGTGAGAATCATAACAAGTTATGTGTTAACTGTGACTTAGGTGAGATTCACAGATTGGGTAATGAGAGGTACATAATTATGATGGGTTTTAGGAAAGGCTCTGGGCATAGTTTGGTGATATTTGGGTTATGTATGAATTGAACAGTTAAACAATTAAGGAGCAAAGGTGATGAGTGGAAGATGATTTGTAATGATGGATATTGAATATTAGATCTCTCAGATTTTTGTGAGATACATTTTGAAAAGTCATATTGGAAATTCAAGAAGGGTAGATATAAATATCAATACAGTAATGTATGGGCTTTCATTTGAAGAAGGTAAAAATCAATATTCATTTTTTCTACAGAAGTATGACAGGTTTAAGTAAAAGCTTTGAAAGTCAGAAAGTAATACAAAATGTGGGGAAGATTATTTGAAGATCAGTACCACTGGTGTATACATTAGATATGGTGGATACAGTAGCAAACAAAAAAGAGATACTATGGACATGTGATCATTATTCCAGTTTATACATCATGAAATGTGACTTCTATGTATTTAATTTAAAATTCTAGCCTTGTTATCGGGACTTTTAGGGCATAATTTTTACTTAGAAGAGCACCCCTTCCCTAAAGAAAGTCAATCTTTGAGTACTCTGGTAGTTTCTTATGGTACTTCTTTATATAGCCATAGACTTGGACCATTTTCTGATATTATAGCATAGGAATACTAGTATTTCCATACCACATACTATTGGTAATGCTAACACTGTCAGTAAGAGAAGCAGTACGTTCTTTTCTCCCAATTGTTATGAACAACAGAGCTCAGAAGAAAATATACTGTAGGAAGTTTTATGTTATTTGCATTTTTGCGCACATTTTATTTAAAATAAAGCAAGCTTGCACAAATGCAGTACAGCAATAACTTTGGTATATGATGAAAATTTGTTTATATAAGTCATGTGTCTAGCTGTTATACTCAGTGACTTTGCAGTTGCCCCCTCTCCCACTGTAAATTTGATCTGGGACACTCCTCCCAGTCTAGTGTCATTAGCTCATTCTACCTAATACAGAAAGAACATTTGAGAAGACCAACCCACTTAGTTTCCTAACCTTGAATTATCTTCTGCTTCTCCTTTCTCCCTTTCCTTTACACAAAAAAAAACTTTGCTAGAATCTCCCTGTGTTCTGCTTAACTGTAACAAAAAATAAATGTATGCTTGTTTCCTGCCTTTCCTGTAACTAGTCTAGACCATATACAGATTTGCTATATCCATATATATTTGTAAGCTTCTGTGCCCCCCAAACCTGTCTGTTTGGAGGGAAGCCTGCTAGCTTATCACTGGGAGTGGTAAGCACTAGGTAACCTATTTGCCACCTAAGGAGTGTTTTCTGGCCCAGAAATTGCAGTTATTGGCCGTTTGGGCAGTTTTTCCATCTCTCTCAACTTCCTGATTTAAAAGCCCACATTTGGACTTGTTCCACCACCCTTGCTGTAACTTGTCTAGTCCAGATACAGATTTGCTGTATTCAGGACTGTTTGTAAACTCCTGAGCCCCCCTAAGCCTTTCTGTGTTGGAGGGATGCCTTCTAGCTTATCAGAGGGAGTAGTAAGCACTAGGTAACCTATCTACCACATAAGGAGTGGTTATGGCCCAGAAATTGTAGTTACTGGCTGTTTGGGCAGTTTTTCCATCTCTCTCAACTTTCTGATTTAAAAGCCCGCATTTGCACTTGATTCTTTCCTGTAACTAGTCTAGTTCAGATACTGATTCTTAGTTTTAGCACTTGAATTTGCTTATTCATGCTCAGCACCTTTGTTGTAAGCACTAAATAACCTATTAATTACTACAGCACTCAACCCTCCTCATTACCTAGAGGAAAACAGTTTTTGTACTAACTTTCCTCACTTGTCTAGAGGAAAAGGCAAGCAAAAACTGAGGGTAATGCTACTCAATGCTAGAAGTCTAAATCTCAAAATGCACTCCTTCGAGGCACTCCTTAAAATGCAGAACATCAATACCTCTGCAGTGACTGAGACCTGGTTCAAGGCTCCAGAAAGCACCCCTACTTTACCAGGCTATAACTCATACCACACTTTTCGGCCATCTAACCTGGACCAGAACACCAAAGGCAGAGGTTTGTCCATATTCATTAAAGGTATCCACACTTCCAGGCTAGTTGCTCAGCATAATGCATCTGAGGTTATCCAAGTGCAACTAACTCTGGGCAAAACTGCAATCCAAATTGTAGCTTGCTACAGATCCCCCACAATGCCCCAAGATTCCCACACATCTTTACTTGATATACTGGAAAATATTAGAGTTCAACCAAACACCCTAATAATGGGCGATTTAAGCTACCCCAACATTAACTGGGAAAACTAGTCATGTACCAACTCCTTTGTTCAACGCTTTCTGGAATTCATAAATTCCAATGCCCTGGATCAACTTATCCACACCCCCACCAGGGGCAACAATATCCTAGACCTAGTCATTACCAACATGAGTGACTGGTGTTCCACACCTGAAGTTAACTCCTCATTGGTCAGATCTGACCATAAGCTAATCACCCTAGCCATCTACATCCTGACCCCATCCCCCATTAAGGAAACCACAGTAAATAATTTCTCCAAACCCAACTTCATGCTTCTTAAGACAGAAGTGGCAAACTTTATGACACCCATGCAGATGGACAATACAATTACAAGTGCTGAATCCTACACAAATGCACTATATAAGCACTTACATGAGTGCATGGATCATGTGATCCCAAACAGAACCAAGATGCTATCCTGCAAAACAAGAAAGCCAATCTGGTGGTCCCCTGCCATCAACAAACTCTACAACAGAAGGAAGAAACTGTTGCAAAAGAGAGTAAATCTCATGAGTGGAGGAGCTCCCTGGTCAGCCTCAGTAAGAATCTGAGATCCCTTATAAGATCCTCCAAAGCTAGCAATGAAAACAAAATTGCCACTGATTCTAAGGACAGCCACAAAGCATTCTACAGCTATGTCAAGAATCTCAATGGCAACACCCAGATCTCCTCTGAGTTACAGCACAACGGCATAAAAATTACAGAACCAACTGATATTGCCAACATCCTGGCAGATAGGATCAGTGCTAACTTTACCCCCGTCTCACCCCTTAAAGGGCCCATATCTATACGGTAAGAATGCAGAGTCCCTGTAATCACAACTACGCAGGTAAAGGCTGCACTCTCTAAAGCCAAAAAACACAGCATCAATGGGACCAGACAACATAGCAGGCTGCATTTTACATGAACTTCAGAAAGAACTGGCTTTCCACCTAAGCACCATGTTCAATCATAGCCTCACGTCAGGCTTTGTGCCCACTGAATGGTGGACAGCAACAGTTATCCCACTCCACAAATGGGGAGCCACCACTGATCCCAGGAACTATCGCCCTATTAGCCTGATGAGCCTGGTCTGTAAGGCCATGGAACATATCATCATGGAACTCATAAACAAAGACATTGGTAACCTCCAAACTCTGGACCCTATCCCGTTCAGGTTTGTGAAAGGCAGATCATGCCTCCTAAACCTGATCAACTTCTTTAAGGCAGTCACCAAAGCCTTAGACGAAGGTAAGGTGGTTCACACAGCCTATCTTGACCCCGCTAAGACTTTCAACACCATCCCCCATTCTGGAATTATAACTAAACTCACAAAACTAGGTATAAATCCCTACATCACAAGATGGGTTGCCAACTGGCTCACTGACAGAACCCACACTGTAAAAGTTGCAGACTCTAAATCTGACTTCAAACCAGTGACAAGTGGAGTACCACAGGGTTCAGTCCTGGGACCTCTCCTGTTTGGTATCTACTTCTCTGAAGTACAGGCTAACACAGAAGGCTTTGGATAATGAAGTTCGCAGATGACTGCAAACTAGGAGCCATAGTCAAGTCCACAAATGATGTGGACATCCTACAGAAGTCCCTCACTAAGGCAAATACCTGGTGTCAGAGCCATGGCCTCAAGCTCAATGTCAAAAAGTGTATTGTCATCCCCTTTGGTATAAACTCTGTACCCATGAACTACCACATAGGCAGCAGTCTACTTAACACCTAATGTGTGATAAGAGAACTTGAGACCCAGGTGGACAGTAATCTCTCCTTTGATAATCACATTGCCACAGTAGTCTGGAAATCCTTCTACGTGGCACACCTCATCACAAAAGGGTTCTCATCCAGGAAAAAGAGGTCATTCTTCTCCTCTACTCGGCACTCATTAGACCCATTATAGAGTAAAATGTCCCTTTTGGAATGTACCTCACAAGACATCTGCAGGAGCTGAAAAGGCCACAGAAGTACCTCACAAAAAGGATTACTGTCCTCAAACAGATTCCCTACATTGACCATCTCAAAAAACTCCAGCTTTACTCCATAGCATATCGCCTACTCCGAGGTAATCTCTGCCTAACATATAAAGCTATGTCAAACCTAGATCTGTTGGACATGCCACACCTAAAGAAATCCCAATCCCTCCAAGCTACACACTCTAGGTACCTAAACCTTGTCATAGGTTTATAGGTTCATAGGTTCATACTAGGCTATCTGCACTAGGGCATTTATAAGCCTAGCCAGAGTGTGTTTGGCTTTCGCCACCAATTTTAAATTAATTTTGCTATGCCCTTTTTCGAGGTTAGTATACTGTGCCTCTGTCTAACAGTGACACAGAAGTGATACCCGGGGTAAACCTACGATCCCCATCCACTCATCAAGATTCCTCTTGAAGAGAGTCAATGAGGGACTCTGCCTAACCTGGACTGGGATTTTATTCCAGAGTGAAGGGAGCCTCTGGGTTATGAATCTGTCCCTCCAGCATGTCCTATTTATTTCAGTGCTGAGGTTCAAGTCTCTCGAGCGCGTAGCTCGATGGGATTTGGATTTTCTGAGGTGCAGCATGTCCATTAATTCCGGGTTGGACATGGCTTTATATGTCAAGCACAGATCACCTCTGAGCAGGCGGTATGCCACTGAGTAGAGCTGGAGTTTCTTTAACCGGGCAGCATATGGCATCTGTTTGTGCCCTTTGATCCTCTTGATGAGGTACTTTTGGGGACTTTCCAGTTGCTGCAGGTGTCTGGTAAGTAAAGACGCACGATGACCTCCCCTGATCTAGATGTGAATCTCTTCATGATTAGGTGGGCTATATAAAATGTTTTTCTAACCACTTTGGCCACGTGGTTGTCAAATGAGAGATTGCTATCAACTTGGGTCCCCAGGTCCCTAATTACTTCTTCTGTACTTAATGGATTACCACCTATGTGGTAATTTGTGGGCACTTTGTTTTGCCAAAGGGGATGACTATACACTTTTTGGCATTTAGCTTGAGGCCATGGCTCTGGCACTAGTTGTCTGTTTCTATGAGGCCCTTTTGGAGGATGCTTGTGTCGGCTGGAGTCTCGATTATAGCGCCCAGTTTGCATTCATCTGCGAACTTGGTCAGCCACAGTCCTTCCGTGTTGGCCTGTACCTCCAAGAAATATATACCGAACAGGAGAGATCCCAGGACTGAGCCTTGCGGGACACCACTTGTAACTGGTTTGGAGTCTGACATGGCTCCAGCAATTCTAACCATGTGGGTTCTGTCCTTGAGCCAGTTTGCAACCCATCTAGTGACATATGGGTTTATATTTAAGCTGGTGAGCTTATCTATAATACCCGAGTGGGGTATTGTATCGAAGGCTTTTGCGAGTTCCAGGTAGGTTGTGTGGACCACCTTCCCCTTGTCAATGGCCTTGGTGACTGTTTCAAAGAAATCGACCAGGTTTAAGAGGCAGGATCTGCCCTTAACAAAGCCGAACTGGGTAGGATCCAGTGTTTGTAGGTCCCCAATATCTTTTTTTATGAGGTTCATGATGATCCTTTCCATAGCTTTGCAGACCAAGCTAGTCAGGCTTATGGGGCAATAGTTTCCAGGATCCGTTGAGGCACCACCTTTGTGGAGAGGGACCACTGTTGCTGTACGCCACTCTTTGGATACATATCCAGTGGTAAGGCTGAGATTGAACAGTAGTTTTATATTTGGGTTTAGCTCTTCTTGGAGTTCATGTAGGACGCAGCCCAGGACACTGTCTGGTCCCATTGATGCTGTGTTTTTTGCTTTGGAGAGGGCGGCTCTTACCTGAGCATCTGAGATGTCAGGGGGGCAGCACTCTGCTGGGATAGATATTTTCCCTTTTGGTGGGGAGGGGGGGAGAAATTTGCACTGAACCTGTCAGCTAGGATGTTGGCAATGTCTGTGGGTTCGGTGTATTTTTTGTCATTTTGGACTAATTCTGAGCATATCTGGGAATTCCCACCCATTGTCACCAGAATAGATAGGACATGCTGGAGGGAGAGATTCCTGTCCCAGAGACTTCCCATACTCTGGAACAAGCTACCCATCTATGTCAAGCAAAGTTCCTCATTAGCACTCTTCAAGAAAAATCTTGATGAGTGGATGGGAAATAGGAAATACGCCCTGGGGATCACTTCTGTGGCACTGCTCGACAGGGGCACAGGAAAATAACTTTCTTGGGTGGTGTAAGCCAGGAAACCTTGTTGGCTAGGCTTACTTAGGCCCTTGGGCCAATAGCCTAGTACCTACCTATGAACAGTGTCTCAGTATCTGCATGGCAAGGGTATATCTAATCATTTATTTTATTTTACATTTGATTACCAGGAAAGTCCAACTGGACACATGTCCTTTTTGAGCAGAGGCCATGGGAGAAAAGCTCCACATAATACATACAAGTTAAACAACTGAGTACATTATGTAGCACAATGAGTTACATACAGGTGAGCATAGATTAGTAACATATGTAGAACACCTTCAGATATGCAATTATTTTTTTTTTTTTTGAGAAAAAAACAGATATTAAATTATAAACATTTTATAACTACTGTAGTGAATTAGATGGAATACTCATTTAAGGATTTTATCAACAATTTTTCTACATCATCATCATTGAAAAGTCTGCGTGTATAAAGGGAAGTAGTATTAGCTGAAAGAGACACTTTAATCAGGAGTAGTGCATGGGCATAGCCACTTGTTGGATAAGTGAGTTTTTAGCATTTTTTGAAGTGAGTTACGGTTGTGGTTTATGTTATATTAGCATGTAGTTCATTTCAGATATTCACTATCTAGTTTGCGAAGAGGGATTCTCCAGCCAGATTGTTGGCTGTGTTTATTTTTATAAGTGGTTTATTGCTACAGCACAGACCTCTGGCACTGGAGTGTGGCTGTAGTAGATTTTACAGGGCAGGTGTTTTCTTTGGTTGGAACAAGATTTTCTGGGCCATGGTTAGTTGTTTAAAGAGTAGGAGTTGAGGAAATTCTAACCAGTTGAGTTGCCTGAGGGCTATACAGTGGTGTGACCTAAAGGATGAGTTTGTGGCAAACCTGGCAATTTTCTTATAACAACAGTCTAGTTTTGCAAACTCAGTTTTTCTAAGGTTAGTGAATATGGGTGATGCATAGAGCAGAGCTGAGATCAGATGGGTTTGAGCAATGGTAGATTTTGTGTTTTTGTAAGGTAGTGCTTGTTCCTATACAGTGTACCATGTTTTTTGTGTACATCTTTTATGGTTTGGAAAATGTGGATGTTGAATCTCATGTTATTGTCTATTTCCACCCTCATAAGTTTGCTGTGAGGTGAGGGTGAGATGATTTTATTGCTTGATGATACAATATTGAAAGTGGGGAGGGATGCAGTAGTTTTAGTAGTTTGTTTTTTGAGGGGGGATTTAGAATTCAGTGGGAGTTTGTTAGCCAGGTTGCTACTGATAGGAAGGACTCTTTTGTTTGTGTTTTTAGTTTTTGTAAGGTAGTAGCAGCATATATCACTATAGAATTGTCTGCATACTGATTGACCGAGGCATGTGAGGCTGAAGTATGAAAGTTGTTTGTAAATATTGAGAAAAGGATGGGGTCTTATTATAGAGCCTTGGGGAATTCCAAGGTTCACAGGAAGAAGGGGTGATGATTTTGTTGCCAATGTACTGCTTGCTGTTGCACAGTTAGGTAGCCTGGAACCAGGCAAGAGTAGATTGACATAGATTCAGCTCATAGAGGACATTTAGAAGTTTGTTGTGAGAGACCATTTTGAAGGCTTTGGATAAGTCTAGAAGGATAGAGGATGTGTATTTGCTATTGTTTCTGTGATGATTTACAGTGTTAGTGAATGACATTAGAGCAGTGGTAGTACTGTGGTATGGGTGGAAACCAAGCTGAGTATTGGATATTAGCTTGTTAGTAAGCAGGATAGCACAGTTGTGCAGAGGTAGCATTGTGATCTATCAGCAAGAGGTTCTCCAGTTTGATTCTCAGCTGGAGTGCCTTCTGTGCAGAGTCTGCATTCCCTCCCTGTGTTCATGTGGGTTTTCTCTGGGTACTCTGGTTTCCTCCCACATTACAAAGACATGCGTCCTTGAACATTTCTCCCCAGGCCTCCGCTGAAAATTGGCTTTGTTCAAAGTCAGACTTTCATGGTAAACAAATGTTAAGTAAATAAATAAATAAATAAGGTAATCCAGGATTTGCTTATCTACAATTCTCTCCAGTATATTAGACAAAGCGGACAAGAAAGGAATTGGTTGGTGGTCAGACAGGTCTGTTGAGTTGCCTCCTTTGTGAAGTGGAATAATGTGGGACGTTTTCCAAATGGTAAGGACGTTTTGCTCTGCTATGGATCTATTGATAAGAATGGGTACTGGATAGGCAATTCCCACAGCAGCTATTTTTAAAAACTCTGCTGATAAATTGTCTGCAGCTAGTGTAGTAGGCTTTAGTTTCTTAAGCAGTTTTTTATTGTCTCGGTTGAGGCAGGTTGAAGGGAAAAGGTGGTATTACTTTCTTTCAACATAGGAGTAGCTGGAATATGAGTGAAGGTTTGATCGTTAGAGAGGGCTAAAATAGTTTTGGTAAAGTATTTATTGAATTGGGTTGCAATGTTGTCTGAGTTATTGTTAGTAGTGGGAAGGGCACTGGCTTTGCCTGGTAGGAGTATGTTGTTTATTGCTGACCAAAGTGTTTGTGGGTTATTTCAGTGTTTAGTTTGGATGGCAGAGTAGTACTTTGTTTTGTCTTGTTTAATTTGTTTCTTTGCTTTGTTTCTGAGCTCTTGGAAAGTTTGTTTAGCAAGTTGGGATTAGTATTGTAGCAATGTTCCCAGGCTTTGTAGCTTGCTTTTAATAGTAACCTAGCTTCTTTGTTTAGCAATGGGGCAAAGTTAGATTCAACTCTTATAGTCCTGATTGGGGCCTATGTGTTTAAGATAGAAAGGAAGAGGGTGTTAAAATATTTTACAGCATCTTCTAGGGGAAGTAGTTTAAGTGGTGAACAATTGCAGTGTTTGAGGATGTTTGTGAATTCCTTGGGATTAAGGTGTTTTAGTTCCTTATTTGCTGGTAAATAGTTTGCTTTGTTGGGTTAAATCTTTGTCTGAGTAGATAGGTTGGGAGATGGTCACTGAGCCTGTCTGCGAGACAGCCAGAGTGAGAGGAGTGTGCTGGTTTATTTGTTAAGATCCAGTGAAGAATAGAGTGCTTGTTGGATGACTTGTCAATTATTGTGGGAGTTTGAATGAGTTTGGTGAAGTCATAAAGGTTGTTGTGATTAGTGAGGTTTTGAGAATTGCAGTTTGACCAGTCAATATTGAAATCACCCATTATTATTGTCTCCTGGGGCAGTGATGCTGTGGTCCAGTTCAATATGCTTTCTAGTGTGTGATGTTGTCCCTGGGAGGAGTATAGATTCCAATTATGTTTGTATACTTTTGTCTTAATGATAAGCTTGCTACTTATCACTTCAGCATTGCCAATGTTGGAGGATATTGGTGTAAGGCTTCTAGTGAAAGGTGATTTTTAAAGAGTAATGCAACACTGCTACTTCTTTTGCCTATTCTGTCTAGCCGTAAGATGTTATACCCTGGAGGTAGAATCTCATTATTTGTAATGCTAAATTTAAGACAAGTTTCAGTAATTAGTACGATTCCGGATGAGTATAGAAAGAAGTTGGCAAGCAGCTTATGGACTTTGTTAGTGATACTTCTAATATTAACATTTAGTATCAAGATATCAGATTTGTTTCTTGGGGGGATTGATGGTGGTTGTGAGTAGTTATTTTGTGGAGTTGTCCAGTTTAGAATGGTATTTGGGTCAGGGTATGGGTTGGATCTTCTACGCTGTTGTGTTAAGAGGAAATATGAGCATCTACTGTCAGGATTAATAACGTAGCAGTGTGTACGTGCAATATGTTGTTATTGTGGGACTGTGTTTGGATGGGAGAAAGTTTTATTAGCTTGGTTGGAGTTTTGTTGTTAGGCATTGTAATGGAATTGGGGTAGTGTACTGGTGATTGTTTGTATTAGGGTGGGATGTAGGAGGTGAGGTCTCTAATTTAGAATTGATTGTACTACATTAAGTAATATGTGGTGATTGGCTGATCTGGGATGAGGGAGTGGCTGGTGTAGAATAAATGTAGGTAAAGCAGAGGTGGGTGGAAAGGGAGGTAGGGTAGGGGAACAGAGTGAGCCTGAGCATAGCGAGGATGAATGGTTCTGCTAGAACCTGGTCCCCGGATGAGCACTGTAAAACATATCTGTGCAAAGGTAAGTAGCAGAAATCCAGGAATGTCAAATGCACTTTTCCACAGTAATGTCAAGTAATAAATAACAAGTATGGAACTCAGCTAGTTTTTAGTGTAATCTGTGATGGGCTGACTGTATTATAGCTGGATAATTCAACTTGCTAGCAAATGATTGCAAATTAAAAAAGATACAAAAATTAAAAGTGAAGGAAGGGGAAAATATTGAGAGAGGATGAGGGGAATCTAGCGGCAGCTGACCCTATGCGTGTGCACATCCCTTCAGCTATAATAATGACTGCAGAGAATTTAACTAAAAACAAAAGACTGGAGGCATGGCCAAGATGCCAAACAGCTAACAGCACAGAATTTTAGCTCTGCCTTTTTATTATTATTCTGACAGGAAATTTTATTATTTTTATGGAGAAAAAAACTTTAGTTTTATCTATAAGAAGGACTTATTCATCTAGTTGTTGATTTCTAAGGAAGTCAATATTGGAGTGCTGTGTTTGTCTGTTTTTCCTGTCAGAAGTTCTTATACAAGTGATACAGTTATGAGTAACTTGAAGAACTCACATCAGGAGAGTGTGATGAAGGAATTACAATCCATCATAGCAAACATACGTAAACTTTCAATCAAAATGTATAAGTTGGAGATCAAAATAGATAACATAAAACAAGACAGCAGAAAACAACTGGACTTAATGAGGTCATTAAAAATATTCTGAACAAATTTCTGTTAGTGAAGAAGCTGTGAATGACATTGATGGCAGGCTGACTGAGTGTGAAAGTCATAATGAATTTCTACTTAAACAGAATACAAAACTCTTAGAAAAAGTGGAAGATATAATAAGTAGGTCAAGGAGGAATTCCATAAGAATTTATGGGATGCCAGAAAAGGAGGAGAGTAGTGACATGGTATAATTTTTTAAATTGGCTACCAAAAGCATTTAACCTGCCTGAATTTCTCTCATTTGGAATTGAGAGACCTCACCGGTCTTTGTCAAAACCGATATCTTTTGGTAACTCCTCCACTCCTAGATCTATAATAGATTTTTGTCCACCCAGGACAAGGACTTGGCATTAAAATCTGCCTGGACAAATCCTTCTGTCAAAATAAATGGAAAGAAGATTTGTTTTGATAATGATTATACCTCTAATGTCATCTTTAAGGAAAAGAATGTGCTCCTTTAATAAAATCCCTTAAAAAGTCCAACTTCAATGCACTAGTATTGTTTCCGGCTAGAATAAAAATACATCTGATGGATGGTTAGAAGATTTTCAATTCTCTACAGGAAGCTATGGACTTTATTCAAAAGAAAAATATATTAACAGGTATTGAGGAAATGGACTGGTCTGCACAAAGTCTGAATAGATGTACAACAAAAAATGGATGGTCTATTAAAGAAAGAGCCAACAAAAAAACTAAAAGATAAATAAATATGATTTATCATTCTAAACTTTATGGACACTAAACAATTTTGTTACCCAGTTTTTACTTTTAAGTGATGTTACTAAAGTAAATGCTATTATTCTTTCTCCTCTTTCCCTTGTCTTATTTTTAAATCATCCAGTGCTTTCTCTTCTCCTTCTTTTTATTATATCAGTTTTATGTCTGTCATTTCAACCCTTTCCTTATTTTTAATCAATTTTACTTATCCCCTTTTCTATTAATTGTCATAAATATGATGAGTGTGCATAATTAATAGTACCACTTTTAATAAGTTTTAGAGGCTTTTGAAAATTCCTAGTTAGGATATAGGTATGCATGGACTGTCTTACTATGTGTGTATGATGAAGTGGTATATTAATATAATATGCAATTATAGTTTGAATGATGCTGTAAATATGGATGTACCTCTGGCTGTTAAAATAAAATGTTTGCATTTTTATGTTTGTAGATGTTCAACGGCTTCTTGCCTAGAGTGTTGCTGTGGCTGTTTTTTTATATGTAAATTTCTCTTTCTTTGCCAAGTCAGTTTTGGTGTATCTTGGATGGAGATGGTTGTATGCTGTAGAGATTTATTTTAATGGAGAAATACAAGACTTATGTGTTTTGGACATTTTTGTTTTATCTTTGTAGATGTTCACAATCTCTTGGTTTCTAAGTGATGCTCCATTTTCATGGTGCGGACTTCAGCCCTTGTTGGTTTAACAACACTTATTCCTGCTTGTTTTCCTGCCTAATTGCTTTTAGAGACCATCTGTAAGATGTTTGAGCTTTCAAAATGCTCTGGATTTTGCTCTGTTGATTTTACCACATCTAACAATAAGCAGCATGTTAAGGAGGCTATTGGCGACCTTCACGTAGGGCACCTGGAATTTTGAGAAGGAGCCATGGCAAGACAGAGCAGGCAGTACTCCTTAATTTATTCATGTTTTTAAAGGAAAGAGACAAAACAGAAGTTAGAAAATGCCTTTTTGAAGTAAAATATTAACAGAAGAGAAGGATTCTGAATTTCTGATACCCATTAAAATAATGCAAAATGATGTCACTGCCACAAAAGCTATGCGAATTGGATCATATACAGTAAAAACGTACTTACACTGTTACCCATATGTATAATCTTATACAGACTGCTCTAAGCTAGCATTTACTCCTCAATGAGAATACACTGCATCTCTCACTTATTCTTTCAGAAGTTAAATCAGTTCAATGGTGACTCTAATTCTTTAGTCAGTGCTAAAAGTAGTGTGTCACCTAGTGTGTGCATCATCATGTGATGTGCAGAATAAATCAAAACATCAGTGCTAATCTTAGAGTGTGAGTCAAGGTTTACTTTGATGCATGCCATTTTCTAGTAGGCAGGATACAAAAGAATGACTGTTACTTTGACAATAAGCGCCAATAAGTAATTAGATCAGGCTGTGTCAAATGAAGCACAATAATTTCATTTTCAGTACAGTAATGATGAAGAAGGCCCATAAATTAAAAAAAGAGAGAAAAAAGCCCATGACGTGCAACATACTGAAAAAGCAGTCCGAATATTCCATTTTTTTTAGCATTTCATGTCTATTTTAGAATGTTGCCATATTCCATGCTTTCTACAAACAGCATTTGTCAGCAATTATCTTATCATGATCTTTGCATACACCTTCCACAGAAATCCTGAAATGCAATTAATACTGCAGTAATTTATCTTGCCACTTGCATGGTTGCTTCCAGTTCTGCCTTTCACACCTTTCTTTAGCCATGTCTGGCACCTTTAGAACAGCCTTTATGCACAGCTGCCTGGAAAAATTAAGATTTACAAACCAAATATATGTAATGTAGGCAAACTGATTCCATGCTATACAGCACCCAACTGGTATCATTCATCTGAACCTTGTATTGACCAATTCTTGACAAAACAAAAAATGCATTGTTATTTGTAAGAGACATTTACTCTGAGTAGTTCATCACAGAAGAGAGGGAAAAGTTAAGAAGATTGTTATTCAGAATTAAAGAAGCTACAAGATTGTGAACAAACACTGATTTGATTATTTAATGTATGCAAACTACTTAATATTTCACCTAGTATTTATTTTGCTGTGATCCTATTAATGAAACTTTGCATTATATTGTCATTCCTTATTATATTATATTATATTTAACAGATTCAATGCTTATATCATATTTTTATTAACATCATTAATTTATAAAAGAGTAAGCAAAAAGTAAGCATTATTAATGCTCTCTGCAGACATTCTTTTGTGTAAAAAAACAGCCATGTAATCAATCACTAATGTGTGACTTATCTGGATTTTCCCCTAGAAGAAGAGCTAACTAATGCAACAGATATTTTGTTTTTCCTATCTTACCATGACTTTAGAAGAGGGATGCAGATAGTTAGATAAATTGATAGATGGATAGATAAATAGTTGGATAGATAGATAGCCTGGGTTGTGTAGTAGAGTACAATTCAAAATAGATCACAATTATGGATATACAGTACAAAAGCAAATCATTACCCCACCTGTAGAAGAGAACAGATAGGTTATTGATATGAATGCAACAAACCATATACAAGTTTATCTCATTTAAATGCAGATTCCCAGGTACATAGTATTATTTATCCACAAGATCATTCAGGTTTTTTAATTTAGTAGTCTTAATGACATCCATTTAGTGGATTGGCAAATGATCAATCAAAATAGGGTCCAGAGATGTCTTGGATGCCGGTTAAAAATCTCTGCTCCGAAGTATGCACGACACTGAGTTAAGTGATAGGGTTTTGAGGTTATAATCAGAAACTGTTGCATTTACTGCCTATATATATATATATATGTGTGTGTGTGTGTGTGTGTGTGTGTGTGTGTGTGTGTGTGTGTGTGTGTGTGTGTGTATATATATATATATATATATATATATATCTACATATATATATATATCTATATATATATATATATATATATATATATACATATATATATATATATATATATATATATATATATATATATATATATATATATATATATATATATATATATATATATATATATATTTATTTTTTTTTTTAGAAACCTTTGTGGATGTTTTAGATGCTACATACATTTGGTCAAATATAGGCTGTAAGGGACATTGGACTTTATGAGGGATTTGAAAAGGACTGAGTTTAGAGATGGGATTACCTCTCTAGACCTGGATGCCATACCCTTGCTTGTACACGGAACAACATAATAGAATAATTTTAACTATTATGGCCCTAATTTTCACAGTTATAATCAAGTGCATTTCTGGCTTTAGGCTTATATATGTGAACCATAAATGCTTTACATACTATTCATTAAAATAGATCAAGACTTGTACCCTCTTTTACAGGTGTAGAGTTCCATTGTCACTCTGGTAGATGTAGGACGAGTCAAGCTGATATACAGTGTTTTATGCACTGTTTTTCAATAGAGTTATACTGCACATTCTATTTGTTTTATCTTTTTTGATAATATAGATGTTTACTGTACTTGACAGCTGAAGACATTGCTTAGTTATATTATTATCAGCAAACTTATAGGCTATTTTGCGGTTGTAGTCATAAAGTGTATGCCCCTCTCCACACAGTGCTCCACTCATAAGTCATGGAGGCTGGTGTAAACACTGATTTGAATGCTTCTTATGTACCCTAATTTTTCCAGGTATGTTATTGTGTAAGCACATGCGAGATGGAGTAAAGAGTCTTTTATGACTTGTGTAGTGCTATTGTAAGAGAGCACACCAAACAGCAGTCTCACATTCTTATTTATTTATTTATATTTGTTTACTGGGAAATTACAACTGGACACAGGTCCTTTTTCAGTGGAGGCCCGGGAGAAAAGCTCCACAAGTAAATAAAATCATATAATGGAGAATGTTACAATAGTAGTTGAATTACTGTAAAAACTTTGACATGCAGAGTACAAAAAACAATAATAGGATACAGAACATACAATGGGTAATGAATATTAGACTGATATTAACTTGAGTTGATAAAATGATGATATCTAACACTGTGCTCATGTATAGCATTTATGAATGTTATACTTTAGTTAATTCAGATAACCATGAATTCCTATGTAACAGACAGTAACTTTGAAATAATGCCTCTAAATAAAAACAAGCAAAGTGGTTGCTAATTTTAACAGAAGGTGAAATGCCAGGTTTTAATTATTTAAATTCTTTTAGTGAACCAAGGATTCAGTTAGTGAGTCTTGCTTACATTTATGCCGAATATTTATAAACGTCAATCTTATTTTGGTTTCATTACCTCAATGTATACAAATAGTCAATAGCTGTCTCTCATATAAATGGATAGACAGAATTTTTTTTTCTCTCCTTTCTACATAAGTTTAAATAAGTTTAGAAATCTTCACATTATGCTTCATGTCATTGTACTTAAATACACATTTCTCATAAGAACAGATGGTAATGCATTTTTGAAAATACATAACCTTAGTATTGCAATAGATTGGGTTACTATATTTTAAAATATAATGTTGAAAGTTTTATTTTTCATACAAAGCAGAAGATTATGATAATGTATTTGGAGTGTGAGATGTGGATAGTGGGTGGTTTGATTAATTATTTAATCAAACTAGGAACATATTGCTGCATGTGTGTATTTGTATATAGAAATTTCTTTAAAAAATCAAAAGTTAAAGTGTTTGTTTCATCCTTGATAGGTTGTTCTATAGGTTATTGCAAGTCAACATATGTAAAACCATATTACAGATGTTTTAAATTTACCTCACTCACATGCTAGTATATAAGTGTCTTTCACTTAATGTCATTTGTGTTAATAATAATATGAAAAGAGCCAGTTTTCTTAAGTTTATTAAAATGCATAAAGCAAATATATTTTTACAAAAGACACATTTACTTAAAAATGATTTAGATAAATTGTCCTGTGATGGTTATTCAATTCTTCTTACTCTTGTTACAAAAGTAAAAGGAGAGGTATTCTTATATTGTGTAAAAATTCTCCCACTAAGCCTAAAATTCTTAGTACTTTGTCTGATAAAGATGGAATGTTAAGTTTGGTAGTATTAGAAATTAATAAGAAATGTTATACTTTAATTAATTCATATTGGATACATGGTCTGGGTGCTAGACATGTACAGAAATATTTAAACATTATAACCTTACATGCCAGAGGCAAAATCATTATAGCTGGAGATTTTAACTGTTTGTTATCAGAAAGTGATACTTCTAAAGTTAACAAACTTAGAATAACAGCACAATCCAAAAAATTGAATCATTTCATAACCTCAATGAAGCTTAGAGATGTTTATGATCAGAGAATGGAAAACTCCCTTAGTTATACCCATTACTCATTTAGATTTGGTATCCAAACGAGCATAGATAAGCCCCTGGATTTACTAATCTTCCATGCAGGACTAGCTTATTCCTGCACAGAAGCAGATGTTTAGGAGCAGCACGGCAGTGCGCCATGCATATTAATGAAGTCACTCTGCCTGAGCTCTAAATCTTACATGGAGTGTGTAAGAGGGCAGGGGGAGTGACTGAGAGCAGAAAACTCAGAATATACACGCCCCCGCAATGAAGAAAAGCAGAAAGGCCAAAAGAATGAGCGAGACCACTCATAGGTGTCTGCATACCCCCAGCAACATCCCCCCCACGTGTACAACAGCAATAGTAAATACAAACAAAATAAACATACCATTTTTTTTTTATGAATCCAATTAAATCTAACCATAGGTGTGCGGGTTTGCCCATCGCTTAGCTACGGTTAATGCAGCTTAAATGGCTGAAGAGGATAACAAGGAAGATATATGCAAAGGAAGCAATAGGGCAATAATGTACTGGGCAGAACATTTACCTTACGAGCAGGCATTCTGGGTCCGAGTCCCACTACAGCACATTCCATTTTCCATGTCAAATCACATTATGACCAATATTTTTGTTACATACCCTACTAAATAACATATATTTGTGAACTGGAGTACTGCATTAAATGCAGATGTGGGGTGTCAGTGTCATAATGTTGCAAAGTCCACAGATAATCACATGTGCCCCACACAGTATATGTACATAGGAACCATGGATACAAATGGAAGGTAAATGTGTAATGAATGATAACTCCATACAGCTTCCAAATCCCCCACCTTCCCAAGAACCATTAGATATTACTGTCTAAATCAGTGTAGTTCTAAGTGGGAGTAAGCACTAGTAAGCAAGTGTAAGGACTATTAAGCAGTAGTAAGCATGTGTAAGCACTACTAAGAGGGTTTAAGCCCATTTCCATGGGGGTAAGCAATCCACACACAGGTTAAGCAATATTGAAGCTAACACTCTGTAAGCATGATTAACCGGAGGTAAGCAGTGCTTACCCTCACACAAACCTGCTCAAACCAGCTTACAACTGCTTAAAAGTGCCTTAATCACTCTGTATCCAACGGTCCTTGTTCTGCACCACAACAAAATGAACAGCCTTACAGGTCTTGAACCCAGGACCCTATACACTACAGTCACAGTAGTTGACCACCAAGCCATCACAGCAGTACATACGAATGAAGTATCACCAAACAAATCCTTACTAAAGTAAAATCAAACAGAACATGTGAAAGGAATCAGTATACAGTCATATGTTCTATAACCCACTACTTAACATAAACATGTGAAATGGAGTACAGCAGTAAGCCCAGATGTGAGGTGTAATTGTAATAGAGTGTTGAAGTCCCCAATTAAACACAAGGACCCCATACAGTGTACATACACATGAATCATGGATACCAGATATATATATATATATATATATATATACATATATATATATATATATATATATATATATATATATATATGATGTAATGAATAATAAATCAATGCAAAAAGCAAATATAATGTAAATTAATATTAAGAAATGCTAAGCATTGTACAGGCCAGCTTCGTTGGTGTAAGCAATGTGTAGGCCATCTAACTCAATGTGCCCATTGGTATACACTGGTAAACGATGCCAACCTTAGGTAAGCAGTTTTGCCTGCCATAGCTTAGGCTTTTCAAAACTAGCCAATCATGGCAAAGTGTGGGAATTCAGCCCTACTTAAACCCAACAGGAGAGAATACATCTCATGACTGGTTGTAGCTTCCCCTTGCAGGCACCATGGTAGAAAGGGGAGAAGGAGTGTGCTTCTGGGTGAAACGCTGGGGCATCCAGGAGTCCAGAGTCATGGCAGGACTCCTTGTCAAAGACCATGAGCAGAGACTGCTGCAGGGCCAGTACCAGGGTTATCAATATAATGCAGAAGCCTGGGACTGTCTCACCCATAACCTCACCAGTGCCACTGGCATACCCCAAACTGGTGAGCAGGTCAGGCATCACTATGTTGACCTGAAGTGGCGTAAGGGGGATCTCTTGGATCAGTGGATCCAAGAGGCTAGGACAGCAGGTGCTGTCTCAGCTGTGTGTAAGTATCACTCCACTATGTGTGTAATAATTGCCAGCTCATGTATATTATGGATAAGTATGGGTAAATAGTCCTCTTATGTCCTTCACAGTGGCAAGTGAGCAGGCCATGAACCAGGAGGCCCATGGCTGTCGCCTGCAGAGGTTGTGATGCGAGACAGGTCAGTAATACTCTTGCATGCACTGTCATAAGAAATAAATCTAAAAGCATTAGTAAGGTAATTGACAGTATAAAACCTGTATTGTTTAAGGCAAGTACAGCATACACCAGAGAATATGGCAGGAAGAGTCTCGTATAGTTTGTATGTAAGTAAAAGCATAATAGCCTGACAGTAAAGGTCTAACAGCTGGACTGCATGTGTATACTCTGCAATCATATGGTAATGTAGATTTGCAATCACTTAATAGTACTGTTGTATTAAGCACTGTTAACCACACTGTGCAATATAAATAAAATGTGTAGGAATGTCTGTATATGACTTGTGCAATCCCCAGAGGTCATTTAGTACAACTGAGAGACACATAGATAGAAAACAGTGAAAAGGCAGACAACAAAATCCAAATAGAGCACGCAACTGAGATGTGAACTGTTGTGTTTTTAGCACACACAGCCATGGTTCAAATCCTGTGAGTGGTAGTAGTCTGCATGCAGAATCATACCCCACAACTGTACAGATATAGGTTCATAGGTTCATAGGTAGGTACTAGGCTATCTGTCCGAAGACATTTATAAGCCTAGCCAGAACGTGTTGGCTTTCACCACCCCCTTAGATTAGTTCCCTGTGCCTCTGTCCAGCAGAGCCATTGAAGTGATCCCTGGGGTAAACTTTCTGATTCCCATCCACTCATCAAGGTTTCTCTTGAAGAGGGTTAGCAAGGAGCTCTGCCTAATGTAGATTGGAATCTTGTTCCAGAGCATGGGAAGTCCCTGGGACAGGAATCTATCCATCCAGCATGCCCTATTTATTGTTGTGGTGAGGTTTAGATCCCTGAAGCATGTGGCTCGAGGGGATATGGTTTTCTTTAGATGGAGCATGTCCATCAATTCTGGGTTGGACATGGCCTTGTATGTCAGTCAGAGATCACCTCTGATTAGGCAGTATGCAACCGAGTACAGCTGGAGTTTCTTCAGTCGAGCTGCATAGGGCATCTGCTTAAGGCCAGTGAACCTCTTGGTGAGGACCTTCTGTGGTCTTTCCAGTTGTTGCAAGTGTCTTGTAAGGTACATCCCAAATGTAGTATTGTACTCTATGATGGGTCTGATGAGTCATGCGTAGAGGGGCCCAATGACCTCTTTCGATCTAGATGCAAACCCTTTTGTGATTAGGTGGGCCACATAGAAGGATTTTCTAACCACTTTGGCCATGTGATTATCAAAGTAGAGGTTACTGTCTATTTGGGTCCCCAGATCCCTTATTACATCTTTCGTATTTAGGGGGCTACCATCTATGTGGCAGTTTGTGGGTACTTTGTTTTTTCCAAAGGGGATGACTATGCACTTTTTGGCATTTAGCTTGAGGCCATGGTTTTGACACCAAGTATCTGTCTCAGTGAGACCCTTTTGGAGGATGTATTTGTCAGCCGGAGAGTCAATTATAGCCCCTAGTTTGCAGTTGCTTGTGAACTTGGTTAGCCATAGTCCTCCTGTGCTTGCCTGTACCTCTGAGAAGTATATGCCAAACAGGAGGGCTCCTAGGACTGAGCCCTGTGGAATGCCACTTCTAGCTGGTTTAGAGTCAGACCTAGCTCCCACAACTCTTACCATGTGGGTTCTGTCCATGAGCCAGTTGGCAACCTATAGCATGATGTAGAGGTTTATGTTCAGGCTGGTGAGCTTGTCTATAATACCTGAGTGGGGAATGGTGTTGAAGGCCTTTGAGAGGTCTAGGTAGGCTGTGTGGACCACCTTTCCCTCATCTATACCCTTGTTAACTGTCTCAAAGAAGTCCACAAGGTTTAGGAGGCATGATCTGCCCTTAACAAAGCTGAACTCGGTAGGGTCCAGTGTTTGGAGGTTTCCAATATCTCTGTTAATGAGATCCATGATGATGCGCTCCATAGCTTTGCAGACCAAGCTAGTCAGGCTTATAGGGCAATAGTTCCCAGGGTCCATTGTGGCTCGACCTTTGTGGAATGGAATAACTGTTGCTATGTGCCACTCTGTGGGCATGCAGCCTGTGGCGAGGCTGAGTTTAAACAGTGTGTTTAGGTGAGGGGTTAGTTCATCTTTGAGCTTGTGTAAGACACAGCCTGGGACAACGTCCTGTCTCATTGATGCTGTGTTTTGGCTTTGGAGAGGGCTGTTTTAACCTGAGTGTCTGTGATTTCAGGGGCACTACATTCTTCTGGTATAGTCATGGGCCCTTTTGAGGGTGAGAGAGGGGTGAAGTTTGCACTGAACCTGTCTGCCAGGATGTTGGCTATATCGGTCAGTTCAGTGTATTTTGTGCCATTCTGCACTAACTGAGCAGATCTGAGAATTGCCACTTAGATTCTTGACATAGCTAAAGAATGCCTTGTGGTTATTTTGGGTTCCATGGCAATTTTTCTTTCGAAGCAAGCCTTGGATGATTTTATGAGGGAACGCAGTTCCTTGCTGATACTGACCAGGGATGTCTTCCCTTCTTGGGATTTTACTCTTTTCTGTACTAGTTTCCTCCTTCTAATGTATACCTTGTTTATGGCAGGGGTTCACCAGACTTGTTTCCTTTTCTTGGAGGAATGAGTCTTGGTTTTGTTTGGGATAGCATGATCCATGCATTCTTGTAGGTGCCCGTAGAGTGCATTAGTAAAGGATTTTACAGCTTGGAGAGCGTTATCCTTTAGCATGGGGGCTTTGAAACTTTCCACCTTGGTCTTAAGTAACGTGAATTTTGCTTTTGAAAAGTTTTTCACTGTGGTTTCTTTGACCGGGGGTAATGGTGGAATGTGGATATCCAGAGTGATTAGTCTATGGTCAGATCTAACCAGTGAGGGGTTGACCTCCAGTGTGGAACACCGGTCACCCATGTTGGTGATGACCAGGTTCAATATGTTGTAACCTCTGGTGGTGGTGTTGACCAATTGATCTAGGGTGTTTGAGTTTATAAATTCTAGGAAATGTTGGGCAAGGGAGTTCGTACTTAAGTAGTTCTCCCAGTTAATGTTTTGGTAATTGAAATCACCCAACATCAGGGTGTTTGTTAGGACCTTTATGTTTCCCAGTGCTTCCAGGAATGCAGAGTGGGGGTCTTGGGACAAAGTGGGTGATCTGTAGCAAGCTATAATTTGAATAGCAGTTTTGCCCATTGTTAGTTGCACATGGATGATCTCTGAAGCATCGTGATGTGCCACTAACCTGGAGGTGTGGGTATCCTTGATGAATATAGATACTCCCCCGACATTTGTAATTTGGTCCGGGTTTTGTGGCCAAAATGCATGGTATGAGTAGTAGCCTGGTAGCGCTGGGGTGCTCTCTGGATTCTTAAACCAGGTTTCTGTTACTGCACATATATTGATTTTCTCCATACTGAGGAGTGCCTCGAGTGCGTGCATTTTGATGTTTAGATTTCTGGCATTGAGCAGCATTACCCTCAGTTTTTTTGTTACTTGTGCTATTTACAGCGATGCAATTGTCTTTTTAGCCTTGCCTAAAAAGGGCACTATTGGCGTGGCAAGAGCCTTGGCCAGTATTTGAAAGCCTAAGGGTGACAAGTGCAAGCCATCTCTAGAGAAGCAGCATGGCTTGTTGAGCATGTCATCCCAAGCTGACAGACACTGGATCCCCTTTGAATGACACCAGAAGCTTAGCCAATTATTGAAATTGATAATTTTTTCTCTATACCGTGGTATAATTCTTGGTGAGGGCAGGATGCTACTCAGGGTCAGGGTCATACCGGCCTGGGCTATGTGATCAGAGAGCTCCTCCATGTCTCTTTTCATGCAGTCCAGAGAGGTACAGCTCAGGTTATTCACACCAACATGGACAATGACAGAGTCAAATTTGTACTTGTTCTGGAGTGACCTGAGTGCTTGTGTTATGTGGCAGATCCTGGCACCCGACAGACAGCTAACAGTAATCTTCTCCTTGTTCAGCCTACTGAGTGGGATGTCAGTTTGCCTGACTATAGAGTCATCTATTACTAGTGTGTTGGGTGTGTTATTTTGCCTTAAGAGCTGTGATTGTGTGGCACACTGGTGTTGTGAAGTATGTGTTTCATGGTTTGTGTTGGGGGGTGGTGGTTGCTTGGATGTCTGCTTTGGAGGTCTCTGTTGCTTTTGCAGATTTTTATTTAGAGCCTCCGAGTATGTTTTTGTGAATGTATGTGTGTTTTTTGCCAGTGCTGGTTTCATAGGTCTACGTGAGACTGGTGGTGTGATGCAAGTAATTCCCTTCTCCTCTTGACTGCTTGGTCCAGTCTTGGGTTGAGAGAGCTTAGCCTCCAGTTTGGCTGTCTAAGTGCATCTCTCGCATGTATTAGTGTTTGGTGGAAGGAGGAGAGGGTTGTCTGTGTACATGAGACAATTGTAACATTGCCTCAAAATGCCCAGATTCACCAGTTGGACTGGAGAGTACACCTGAAACTGCTCTTTGGACATGCCTGAATAGGTACAGTGAACTGTTTTACTGATTGGCTGGTAAGGTCAAATAGAGAGCCTTGTCCTTCTCTACAATATAGAAGGGGTCTAGTGCTAAGGTTTATTAGTGCTTGCTATGAGTTTTGGGCAAGGGCTAGGATGAGAAGTGAATGATTTGAGGGCTTAAGTTGAAAGTTTGTCTAGTTCCAAGGGAAAAATTGAAGAGTAGACTTTGTGGAGGCAGGAATAGTTATACCCTATCTAACCGGCGCTGTCCGGCGTGCAAACCCCGCAAATGCGGGTTTTATAGCAGGGAAATGAAAGAGATAGAAATTAGTCCAAAATGGCCAATAAACTACTAATTTCGGGGCTGAAACCACTCCTCCAGGGACAGATAGGCTGATCAAAGCTCCCTCTCTCACAGTGAACAGAGAAACTTCCTTCTATCCAAGTAAGGTATGGGCAAACACAGAAACTCGTAACACAGCCCTGAATTCAGAACTAACCTGAAAACTGGACTAAACTAGCTTAGAAAGGCAAGAAAACAAGTATTTTCTTTTTTTTTTTTTTTTTCAGAAAATAAAGCAGAAACAATCAAAAAAACACTTCAAATGCACAGAATTAACTATCACACTTGAGTGTGTAGCCTACAACAGTTAAACAAGTAATTTAAATACAAAAGTGACTTTGTTAAAGTGCAGGCAGTAAAATAAGTACAGTATGTAGCTGAAACAAGCTTTTTAAGTCACAGAAACTCTAGAAAATCTGTGTTTTAGGCGTAATTAGTTAAAGGCAGCTAGAAAATGCAGAAAAATTATACTTAATCACTCAAAAGTCTCTCTTTTGTCTCTCTGCTGCTGTAGGTCTCTGCAGGGCACCAGGCAGAAGCTTGCTGAGCTCTAGCACAAAAACCTTGAAAATTCGTGTTTTATAGCAGGGAAATGAAAGAGATATAAATTAGCACAAAATGGCCAATAAACTGCTAATTTCTGGGCTGAAACCACTCCTCCATGGACAGATAGGCTGTTCGAAGCTCCCTCTCTCACAGTGAACAGAGAAACTTCCTTCTATCCAAGTAAGGTATGGGCAAATACAGAAACTTGTAACACAGCCCTTAATTCAGCACTAACCTGAAAACTAGAATAAACTAGCTTAGAAAGGCGGGAAAACAAGTATAACATTTTGTTTTTTTTTTTGTTTTTGTTTTCAGAAAATAAAACAGATACAATTAAAAAATCACTTTAAATGCACAGAAATTGCTACCACACTTGAGTGTGTAGCCTACAACAGTTAAACAGGTAATTTAAACACAAACACAACTTTGTTAAAGTGCAGGCAGTAAGATAAGTACAATATCTAGCTGAAACAAGTTTTTTAAATCACAGAAACTCTAGAAAATTGGCATTTTAGGCGGAATCAGCTAAAGGTAGCAAGAAAATGCAGAAAAAATATACTTAATCATGGCAAAGTCTCTCTTTTGTCTCTCTGCTGCTGTAGAACTCTGCAGGGCACCAGGCAGGAGCCTGCTGAGCTGTATACTAGCACAAAAACCTTTCAAATGCGGGTTTTATAGCAGGGAAATGAAAGAGATAGAAATTAGTCCAAAGTGGCCAATAAACTACTAATTTCTGGGCTGAAACCACTCCTCCAGGGACAGATAGGCTGCTCAAAGCTCCCTCTCTCACAGTGAACAGAGAAACTTCCTTCAATCCAAGTAAGGTATGGGCAAACACCGAAACTTGTAACATAGCCCTGACTTCAGCACTAACCTGAAAACTGGACTAAACTAGCTTAGAAAGGCGGGAAAACAAGTATTTTTTTTTTTCAGAAAATAAAGCAGATACAATCAAAAAACACTTTAAATGCTCAGAAATGGCTATCACACTTGAGTGTGTAGCCTACAACAGTTAAACAAGTAATTACTTTGTTAAAGTGCAGGCAGTAAAATAAGTACAATATGTAGCTGAAACAAGCTTTTTAAATCACAGAAACTCTAGGAAATTGACATTTTAGGTGGATGTCCAGTAAATTGTCCCATATCTGCTGCCTGTCACCCTGTCTCCCTGGGAAATCAGTGGGATGATCCCAGACGTATAGGCAGCAAACAGGAAATACAACTGATCGTCACACATCTATGAGAACAAAGCTAGCAAACTAGCAACTCCTCAAAATCTTATGAGAGTAATAAGCCACGCATGTCCCATTTACACCCCCATGTTGCCAAGCTGTGACCAGAGTGTGTACAGTAACAGAGTGAGATGTATGTGCATAATAGTAATGGGGAATCTGGTACTATGTGTGGCAACATTCAGGTAGTGCTAACAAACATTGCTCCCACAGGTCTGTCAGATATGAACACTGTGCCCAGAAATAAAAGTATGATACCCTGTACTGGAACTGTATATTTTGGTATTGTATGGCATTGTGACTGATGCAGTTGCTCTGAATAATAATGTATTACTCATCACTGTCACCCACGCTGTGTTACATAATATAACTGTCTAGGAAATCCTGTATAAGAGTGTTGTAATACAAGGTCAGAATGTAAAACCACAGGAGAATTATAAGACAGAAAGCAGATAGAAGATATACAACAATATCTACATAGCACACACAACTGTGAAGGACAGTTTTTAGTTTTAGCAGACACAGCCATGGTCTGAATCCTGGGAGTGGAGGTAGGCTGCATACAGAATCATACCACTACTGTACAGCTAAGTCCAGAATGTCAAGTATATGGGCCCATATCTGCTGCCTCTCACCCTGTCCCCCTGGGAAGTCAGTGGGATGATCCCAGATGTTTAGGCAGCAAACAGGAAATACAACTGATTGCCACACATCTATGAGAACAAACCTGTCACTCTAGTAACTCCCAAAACTTTTATGAGAGTAATAAGCCAAGTATGTCCTATCTACACCTCATGTTGTTAAGCTGTGACCAGAATATGTACAGTAACAGAGTGAGATGTATGTGCATAATACTAATGTGAAATCTGGTACTTTGTGTGGCAACATTCAGGTAGTGCTAACAAACATTGCTCCCACAGGTACATAGGATATGAACACTGCACCAAGAAATAAAAGCTTGGTACTCTACTGGTACTGTTTACTCTGGTATTGTATGGAATTGTGAGTGTTGCAGTTGCTCTGAGTAATAAGATATCACTGATCACTGTCACCCACACTGTGCTACATAATATAACTGTCTAGGAAATCCTGTAAGGTTGAAGAGGGCAATAGTCTACATATGTCCCAGTTCACCTGCATGTGGTCAAGACATGGCCAGAGTCTGTGCAAAAACAGATATGCAAGTATGTGCATAGCATCAACCTAGAAGCTGGGAGTATATGTAGAAACAGTTAGTTAGTGTCAACATATATTTCCTCCACAGGTATACCAGGTAAGAGGTGTATACTGCAGGTAAAACCAGTTCATGTATAAAGATGACAACAACCATATCACTGTCCAAACTAAGCCAATAGGATAGTGTAGTAATACCTGCAAGGCACAGATGACAGCACTGACTAGGAAATTAATACAAACTACTGGAATATACTAGTTGTTAATTGACATATTTATTTCCTCACCCCACCATATCTCCAACAATAAACTAAATACCCACCTCAACTGGTATGTGTTGACTTCACTGTTATGTTGGGGCATATGTCTTATTGGTTGATTATTTAAATCTGTTTCTATGCATGTGCTATGTTGAAATACTCAAACATTGGTGACATGGTGCCATCCATGTACCTCCATGCTGTTGTTATTACCACTGTGGTCCCATATATGCATGTGTTCCGTTTGCTATGCAACTGTTCCGTATCTGGTGTCTGGGTTAATGGGAATATCTATGCATGCTGTTATACCTAACCCTGGAATGTGTTGACTATTACTAACCCACATATGTTGATACACCATAAACACCATAGCACATATGGGAATGCGGATCCCAGTGGACCCACCTGTCCCACCTCAGTTGGCTGTGGCACTGGGCAACAGCACATCTGGGGCCCATCCTAGGACCTCCTCATCTGTTGGTCCTGCACCACATTTGGGTGGAACCACCACAGGGGATGGGGCTCGCCCCCCTCGGGAGCAGGCATGGACAGGAAGGTGTCACCCATCGTCAGGTCCAGGTCGTGGTGCATAGAGAGCTCGATCAGCAGTTTGTAGATCTTCTACTCCAACTCAAGGGCCACATGTCATGACTAGAGGGTCAGCCTGGCTCTCTGACTCAGCCCCCACCACAGCCACCCTCAGGGCTGTGAAAGTGCAGTAGTGACTGCCCATGCGTGGGGATCTCAGTCCCACTTTTTCCACTAGGTGGCTCATGGGCTTCTGATTTCCCAACACCCCTCCCCATCAAAGTGTTTACCCCACACGTGTCATATACCGCCCCTGTATGCATCTTGTTTGTCTTGTCTTTTAACCTACCCAACCTACCTCCCCAAATATACCTACTATCCCTTCCCAACATCCCACTCTAATCTCAAAAAAAAAGGCAATCTATTGCCAAAAAAAAAATTTCGCCCCATACATAGCAGTCCATTTCGCACACGAGTCCACTGGACACATGTAATCTGGTCTAACTGGCATCACAACATATTATTGCTGTCCTCACCCCTCTCTCAGGAGTTTGGGTGTCCAAACCTGCCTCCAAATTCAGTGTATAAGCACAGCTGTTGCTGTACAAGAAATGGGCAGCAATGGACCTTCCCTACACCCTCCTGCACATCCCTAGCTATTTTCCCCACTGTTTTTCCTTCTTTGTGCCCCTTTTTCACCACTTTCCTATCAGCATTTTTTCTTTTCTTTTAAAGAAATTAGCATGTGGGTAAGAAGGAGTAAGCAATTTTAAGCAGCAGTAAGTGGGTGTAAGCCTGCTTACATGGGGTAAGCAATGCCTACACAGGTTAAGCAATTCAGAAGCTATTTAAAAGCTGAGTATAAGAAACTGCAACCAAAAGTTAGCAGCGCAACCCTCTGAAAACCTGTTTACTCTGTATCCAATGGCCCGTGTGCTGCCCAGCGACAAAATAAACAGCCTCTGCAAGGCTCAAACCCAGGACCCTGCACACCATAGCCAAAGTGATTTATCACTAAGCCATGTCAGATACACATAACTCTGATGTTTTCAAAAACATATCATCCAACCCAGTCATTCAAGAGCACAGGAAATATATTTAAACATGTAGATGTACGTGTGTGTGTACATATATTTATATATATATATATATATATATCTATATATATATATATATATAATATCTATATGTGTATATATACATATCTATATGTGTATATATATATATATATATATATATATATATATATATATATATATATATATATATAAATATAAACACATATACATACATATGCATACGTCTATAGATATATATGTCTACAGCTATATGTCTATAGATATATGTCTACATCTATATGTATATATATATATATATATATATATATATATATATATATATATATGTGTGTGTGTGTGTGTGTGTGTGTGTGTGTGTGTGTGTGTAATCCGCGGTGGTGGTGCTGGGGTAGCATTGTCACCTCACAGTAAGACGCTGTCCGGTTCGATTCTCAGCTAGAGCGTCTTCTGCGTGAAGACATGCGTGAATGGGCGTACCTTCATTGAAGATTGTGTGTCAGGGCTGGCAACTCGGCACGTAAAAATCAACTGCCAATCATTAGCAGACCGGAGTTCTGTTGTGGCGACCCCTAACCGGGAAAAGCCAAAAGACACAACAACATATATATCTATACATATATATATATATATATAAATATATATATATATATATATATATATATATATATATATATATATATGTGTGTAAGCAGATATATATATATATATATATATATATATATATATATATATAGGTATATACAGACATACAAATGTAGATAAAAATGGGAATATAACAAAAACATTTATGTCCACATGCACCGTTAATGAGATTTAGGGGGCCCAAACAACATACGTCTTGTACGAATCGGTATTCCCCCCGCACAGCCAAACATGTCGGCCCTGCAATACACTGCCAACTGTTGCAGATCCCATAACCATGACCTGACACAAGATGTTAACAGTACTCCATCCCACCTGTACGATGTCAGGCTGGTATCAGTAACATATCATGCAGTACAATCTGGCTACCATAGGGAATATACAATGTGGAAGCAATCGACATCCCTGGGATACATACACACAGACACATATATGCAGATACCTATATATATATATATATATATATATATATATATATATATATATATATATATATATGTAACTACACATACACAAACAGAGATATGTATAGGAAGATACATATGTAGAAGGTGCACACAATACGGAACAGCCACTATGCCTACAGTTACCACCTTACCAACTGGACACTGCATGAGCCACCCATACAAATGACAATTGTTGCCTGCAACATATGCCCACAGAAAGGTCAAAGGATATAACATCACACACAGGTTTGCATACATGGGAAAGCTTTATCTGTGTACTATTACAGTTGTATATGCTGTTTAGACACTGACATCTATATAAACAGAGTAATGCAACTGTGAAACAATTATACTAATACAGTAGTCTGGAAAGGTTTACATATGTTGCTGTCAAGACCGAGGCCTTCAAGTAGTACAATAGTAAAGATAGACTGGGCCACAGGATACCAAACAATCAACAGTGAGTAATGCAGATATATAGTCCAGCAGCCTCTATCTACACTCTGTACACAATCCCTAGGGGGTAAAGACCTCAGTTGACACAAAGGGATGTATCTGTCAAATAACAAGGCATAACTGACACCGTTACAATCACACTGACAAACAGAACAGTCTGTATGGCAGGAGGCAGTAGGCCTGCATTTCCCCAAGGTGAATTGTATGGTAATGTAGATCCAGATACCTTAATGCAGCTTACCCCTGATACTCCCACATGTTGTAACAGCCTAGGTTAGTTATGGTGCATCCCCTCCCAGATTCAATAATACAGGGGCATATGCCACTGTTACATACACTGGTCTCTGGAGTACATAAGACCACACATGTATTGTGTAGGTGAAGCCCACACATATATGGACCCAACCCCACAGTATGTGTGGGGGACACAGCAACAGTGGACTGATGGCAGGAATGGCAGCATGACATACTCACAGCCCACAACCGCTGACAGCATGTCATATGTACAAAGCCTGGTATGTAGTTGGAGGACAGAGGCTGGAACACAGGCCCATATGTGCAAATCTGTTGTCATACACTAAGCAAGCCACTGGTGTTACAGGATAGTCTGCAACATTCCCTTAGTCAGGAATATGAAGTTAGAAACAGAAATGGATGTAGCCATGTATTGATAGCACTCAACACAGACACACTGCCAGTGATATATCTGACACAAGACCTGTGTGGTCGACAGACAGAACATAATAGGCACATCTCTGGCCATTAAGAGGATAGGCCCACAGTTGAGAGCTATGCAGACAGACTGCATTCCAAGTTAAACTAGTATGTACACACAAACCCTGCAACACCAGTGCTATACATTGCATACAACAACACTACTCACACTCTGTCTGTAGTTCTGGAGCCTCCTACGAATATGTAGCTGGCCCGAGTGTGCAGGTTCTCCTGTAAGAGGTATTGCTACCTCCTGTCTGTAACACTGCTGCCCACATACAGGAAGGATGTCCATCATACTGGAAAGGTAAAGTGACCACGCCCACAAGCTATAGGGATTTACAGCAGTTGCTTGCCATGACAGTGGTAATTGGAAATACTCCACAGCATGCTGCATGCAGGTAGCAAGTGGAGGACACTGACTGGTGCAGAGGCCATTACCTGATCATGTGCATCACCTACAAATTCCATGCTGCAGTCTATGCAAAGCAGCTCATTCCATTTACTGGAGAGATACTGAGAGTGAGTGAGAGAGAGAGTGCATATAAGGCACAGAAAAACAACATCCAGAAGAGTCTGCATTCCCAGAACAGGTATGTGAAGTATATATGTATGTAAGTGACCATAGTACTTGGTCCAAAATAATGGGATAGATGATGTGAAATGATTTATATGTGCATTCAGGTGTTGTTGCTGTAATGATGTTCAGCTGAACAACTGCTAAGGACAATAGAGTCCATCCCTGTGTGTAGTAGGCCATACCAGTCAATCATGCAGAAAAGCACTGATTGATAAGATGTAAGCCATCATACTGTATGTTGTGTAATGGGAAGTATGTATATTATGTGGCCAATAGCTGGTGGTGTAAGTAATGCCATTATGATGGACACGCGGGTTCCACAACCCACCTCTTGCAGGATACTCAGGTTAACCTGTATTGTAGCATACTGGAATGTCATAGGTGTCTAATAGGGTTACCTGCAATCTGGCCCTACATATACCCCCCCCCAATGTCAGGCTGTGTCCATGCATGGCACCTGTCTGTGTTGTAGCAAGGCAGAACAGTACAACTGTGCAGGAAGGTGTTTTGAGATTGTGGACCTGATTTCTGAATGTGCTCCACATATAGGTATGCATATGTGTACACACACACACATATATCTATCTATCTATATATATATATATATATATATATATATATATATATATATATATATATATATATAGGTTCATAGGTTCATAGGTTCATACTAGGCTATCTGCCCTAGGGCATTTATAAGCCTAGCCAGAATGTGTTTGGCTTTCGCCACCCATTTTAAATTTATTTTGCTATGCCCTTTTTCGAGGTTAGTATACTGTGCCTCTGTCTAACAGTGACACAGAAGTGATACCCGGGGTAAACCTATGATCTTCCATCCACTCATCAAGATTCCTCTTGAATAGAGTCAATGAGGGGCTCTGCCTAACCTGGACTGGGATTTTATTCCAGAGTGAAGGGAGCCTCTGGGTTATGAATCTGTCCCTCCAGCGTGTCCTATTTATTTCAGTGCTGAGGTTCAAGTCTCTCGAGTGCGTAGCTCAATGGGATTTGGATTTTCTGAGGTGCAGCATGTCCATTAATTCCGGGTTGGACATGGCTTTATATGTCAGGCACAGATCACCTCTGAACAGGCGGTATGCCACTGAGTAGAGCTGGAGTTTCTTTAACCGGGCAGCATATGGCATCTGTTTGAGCCCTTTGATCCTCTTGGTGAGGTACTTTTGGGGTCTTTCCAGTTGCTGCAGGTGTCTGGTAAGGTACATCCCAAATGGGGCATTGTACTCAATTATGGGCCTGATGAGGGATGAGTAAAGAGGCACGATGACCTCCCCTGATCTAGATGTGAATCCCTTCATGATTAGGTGGGCTATATAAAATGTTTTTCTAACCACTTTGGCCATGTGGTTGTCAAATGAGAGATTGCTATCAACTTGGGTCCCCAGGTCCCTAATTACTTCTTCTGTACTTAATGGATTACCACCTATTTGGTAATTTGTGGGCGCTTTGTTTTTGCCAAAGGGGATGACTATACACTTTTTGGCATTTAGCTTGAGGCCATGGCTCTGGCACCAGTTGTCTGTTTCTATGAGGTCCTTTTGGAGGATGCTTGTGTTGGCTGGAGAGTCGATTATGGCGCCCAGTTTGCAGTCATCTGCGAACTTGGTCAGCCACAGTCCTTCCGTGTTGGCCTGTACCTCTGAGAAATATATACCGAACAAGAGAGGTCCCAGGACTGAGCCTTGTGGGACACCACTTGTAACTGTTTTGGAGTCTGACATGGCTCCAGCAATTCTAACCATGTGGGTTCTGTCCTTGAGCCAGTTTGCAATCCATCTAGTGACATAGGGGTTTATATTTAAGCTGGTGAGCTTATCTATAATGCCAGTCGGTATTGTATCGAAGGCTTTTGCGAGGTCCAGGTAGGCTGTGTGGACCACCTTCCCCTCGTCAATGGCCTTGGTGACTGTTTCAAAGAAATCAACCAGGTTTAAGAGGCAGGATCTGCCCTTAACAAAGCCGAACTGGGTAGGATCCAATGTCTGTAGGTCCCCAATATCTTTATTTATGAGGTCCATGATGATCCTTTCCATAGCTTTGCAGACCAAGCTAGTCAGGCTTATGGGGTGATAGTTTCCAGGATCTGTTGAGGCACCACCTTTATGGAGAGGACCACTGTTGCTGTACGCCACTCTTTGGGCAAATATCCTGTAGTAAGGCTGAGATTGAACAGTGGTTTTATGTTTGGGTTTAGCTCTTCTTGGAGTTCATGTAGGACGCAGCCTGGGACACCGTCTGGTCCCATTGATGCTGTGTTTTTTGCTTTGGAGAGGGCAGCTCTTACCTGAGTATCTGAGATGTCAGGGGGGCAGCACTCTGCTGGGATAGATATTTGCCCTTTTGGTGGGGAGGGGAGTTTGCGCTGAACCTGTCAGCTAGGATGTTGGCAATGTCTGTGGGTTCAGTGTATTTTTTGTCATTTTGGACTCATTCTGAGCATATCTGGGAATTACCACCCAGGTTCCTAACATAACTAAAGAAAGCCTTGTGATTATCCTTAGTGTCCTGTGCAATTTTTCTCTCGAAGCTGGCCTTAGACAATTTTATGAGTGCCCGTAGTTTTTTGCTAATACTGATCAGTGATGCCTTCACTTTTTGGGATTTTGCTCTATCATTTAGTAGCTTCCTCCTTCTATTGTATAGTTTGTTTATGGCTGGGGTCCACCAGACAGGACGTCTGCCTTTGGAGGATTGGGTCTTGGTTTTATTTGGGATCGCATGATCCATGCATTCCTGAAGGTGTTCATAGAATGTGTTTATAAAGGATTCTGCTGTCTGGGCCATATTTTCCACAGGCCCGGGGGCTTTGAAGAATTCCACCTCGGTTTTGAGGAGTGTGAAATTTGCTTTAGAGAAGTTTTTCACTGTGGTTTTCTGGGCAGGGGGTGGGGTCGGGATGTGAATATCCAGTGAGATTAGTTTATGGTCTGATCTTACCAGTGAGGGATACACTTCTGGTCTGGAGCATCGAGTCCCCATGTTGGTGATGATCAGGTCCAGTATGTTTTCCCCTCTTCTGGGAGTGGTAACAAGTTGTTCCATAGCATTTGAGTTTATAAATTCTAGGAATCTTTGGGCTAGGGTGTTGGAGCTAGAGTAATGCTCCCAGTCTATGTTTGGATAGTTGAAGTCGCCCAATATAATGGTGTTTGGAGAGACCTTCATATTTTCCAGTGTTCTCAGGAAGGCCGAGTGGGGTTCCTGAGTTTGGGAGGGTGGTCTGTAGCAGGCTATAAACTGGAAGGCAGTTTTACCCACTGTTAGTTGCACATGGATAGTCTCTGATGCTTCGTGCTTTGCCACCAACCTGGAGGTGTAGGTATCTTTGATGAATATCGATACTACCCCTCATTTTGTGGTTAGAGCCAAGTTTTGGGGCCGAAAAGCATGGTATGAGGTATAACCTGGTAGTGCTGGGGTGCTCTCGGGAGCCCTGAACCAGGTTTCTGTTACTGCACAGATATCGATGTTCTCCATGCTAAGGAGAGTTTCGAGTGCGTGCATCTTGAGGTTTAGACTTCTGGTGTTGAGTAGCATTACTCTTAGTTTCTTATCCCTTGTGATACCTATGGAGGTGGGTTTGTCTTTTGATATATATATATATATATATATATATATATACATATATGTGTGTGTGTGTGTGTGTGTGTGTGTGTGTGTATATATATATTTATATATATCTGCATGTATGTCCACAAATATACAGATACCCATGTGTAGACATATATATGACCGCATATATACATCACATATATCTACACATATAGATATATATGCCTATATGCACATGCATACATATATACAAACACCCACACAATCATATACATATGTAAATACATGTCCCCTATATTACTACCACAGTGCTGCATGATATGTATGAGGAAACAGCACATATAGCAATACACACAGATAGCTACAGCTGTCAGTGTGTGCAACATGGACAGGTATGTCACATGTGAACCCCTTGTTGGGATCAAATTTCCCTTGTCTCTGAAGTATGGAGTGGGGATATTGAGAAGTATGGCAGGTATATTTGTGGAGGTGGTCAGGGTTGGTAGATATAGAATACAGCCTACAGAGGTGGTATGTGACACAGGTGGTGGGTTAACACCATGGATGGTGTGTGTGGTCTATGATGTGGATTCCCCATGGGCCCCAATATGGACACAATGAGAACAAGCCTCCCACCCACTGCTGCTCACAACAGCAGTCCATGTCCTGAAGGTGCCTGGCCTGGAGGCTGAGCAGGAGGAGCAGGTGGGCCCTGTGAATGTGTACTGGGTGCCTCAAGGTGATATAGCACATCCCACATGTGTCTGTGGAGCCCGTTATGAAACAGATCCTGGACCTGACCTCAGGAGACAGGAACATGTCTGTTTGTGCCCCCAGAGGGACAACATCTCCTGGGTTGGTTCCACCTGATTATATTGCTGGACCAGTACATGAGGAGGCTCCAGGATGGGTCTCACATGTGATGTGGAATGGTAACATGGGCAGATGAGTTTGGAGGTGGTTCTGCTGGCCAATAGTACATATACATGCTATTTTGTCACTGTTATAGAAGATATATCAGTAGTTATAGTCTACACAATCCTAGAACATGTCCAACAGCATGCATAGATAACCAGAACAACACAGAATGTCAGATGTGCAGCAAACACATTGCAAGCATACCACAGGCATATATGGGACCATTGTGCCCCTGACAATGGGATGCAGGTGAATATTCTGTAATAGGCCAGCAATGATAGTGTTCACACAGGGAACATGGCTACAAGCACATTGCACAAAGGGTGGTACAGTACAATATCTGCCCCACTGGTAGGTATGCTGTAGCCATATCTATTAAGTTGGGTGTACAGTTTGTTGTCGCTGATATGGTGGGGGTGACAGTGATGTGTATTAAGAACTGTGGTAATCTTGCTGCATGACTTGCTCACACCTGTGCCCATCTTTATGTCTTTCAGGCACGATGTCTCATGGAAGGCTGCCAGCCTACACAGCAGCTGAAAATGAAATCCTGCTGAATAGCCTCCTACAGTACTATGCGATCTTGTTTGGCAGGGCTGCCCATGATCAGCAGGAGTGGACCATTCTGTGTGTGGAATGACCTAGTCCACAGAGTCAATGATGTCGGACTGCACAATTGCAGTTATGAGCAGGTCCGGCATCATTGTTCTGATCTGCTTCGCAATGCCTGTCGACATGCTGCTGCAGTCTGGGGGGATCACCTTGCCATGGGGGGGGGCATGCCATCCATCCCCCCTGACACATGTGGAGAAGCTCCTGGCCAGCCTCATGGCACCTGCCCATCTGGCCAGCCACCAACTGCCAGACACCTTTGTGGAGGTGGGTGCCACCCACACACCAGCCGAGGAGCATGCAGGTAAGGCTACAGAGCACATCAGTAGACCACTGTTGCATAAACACCTGTATCGGTACAGTAGATCATGCATATCTGACATGTCATACATATATTTTGTTGCTGCATAGTAGTGATAAACAGATGTCCATATGTGGTAGTATTGTGGAAATATGCTGTTGATGTTTTGTAATATTGCACCCACCCTGGAGCAATGCCACAGGTGTGGCCACTGACTTTGCATCTCTCACCCTCTTATGTAGGTCCCTCCGGGATACCACCAAGGCAGTAGCCTGTAGCTGGTGAGTATGGTTTATGTAGATGCTTGCCAATACACCGGGCATGTAATGGTGATGGTATATTCCATGCACACATCTAATACACCTACCCAGATTGCATGCTGTACATGTGCACATATTGTTACTGTGAAATGCACGGCATCACAGGGGTGACCATGATGGTGTATTGGAAGGGTATGTCAGACACCTGTATGATAACTAACATCCTGTCATTGCAAAATGTGTCCACACGGAGTAAAATAATGGTGGGAGACATGGACTACAGTAGGGACATGTATGGAACAACACCCATATATAGTGTAACACCAGTGTATATACCTGTAGGACAATGGCAACTGCTGCAGAGATACACTATGGCATAAGGCATTACAGTGGTCAACATTATCAGCTGGGACTAGGCTGTAACATGTGGTGTTCCATGTATGGGACACTGTAAAGTGACACACATGTATAGGGCTTACTTGTCATGCATCTGCAAAAAGGCTGAAGGAGGGGGGTGTCAGCATGACACACCAGTGCACTGCAGAAGGGATCCTAAGGATGCTAAGAATGGCTGCATCTGCGCATAGTCAGATTCAGAACCTGTGGCAGATGTAACCCTACCCCCATAGCAACAGTGATGGCAGTGTGTGAACACCAAGGGATGTGCACATGAGTAGACCTTGCAATCATGCAGATTAGGTGGACATGTGTAGGGCAGACTGAACATACACTGGCAAATGCAGATGGCCCATGCTGGTATACCCCTGCCAGGAGTAGTGACTGCTGTAGTACACACAACAAGAGGTGTGACAAACCATCATGATAAGGGTGTGCACACATATGCCCAGATGGTGTGTATGCATCGCTGTCAGCAGCTGCACACCTAACACATGCATGTGAAAATACAGGACATATGTCACATATCAGGCTCATGTACTGTGAAGATATGCAGTGATGTGGTCCCATGGCAGATCAAGGATGGGTGCGTCATATCAATATGGGTGTGTACACCCCCCATAGCCATGGTATTCTTTAATGGTTGTCAGAGTAAGAGTATTGGATTAGTCATACATGGTCCGCTGATGTTGAGAGCTGTAAATCAGACATCAGGCATTCAAAAATTACATCTGTCCACATATCATCCCAGGTATGTGTTGCTGGAAAACATATGAGCTGTGAGCATTAAAATTGACATAACTGACACAGTAGTACACATTCAGCAATGGGCTGCACACTTGTGAGGTGTGGTCCACAGTACATGCCAGGGTGCAGAACAGGTGCGGAGCAATACTGTGTACATGGGTGCAGTGGTATCCAGGGGAAGGGGCACCACCTAGTGACACAGCACATGCATCACACACATGTATACTGTTGATAGTATGGATTGACTATAGCTGCACTCCATGCTGTTGGGTACCATATGTTATGCGTATTGACAGATGGGTAATAGGTGGGCTGTGTGTACTATCATTGTGCAACCTCATCTGTGTGTGTGTGTGTGTTTGTGTGTGTGTGTGTGTGTGTGTGTGTGTGTGTGTGTGTGTGTGTGTGTGTGTGTGTGTGTGTGTGTGCATCCTGGTGGGTATTTTGTGTGTAGGGTCCCTCTGGTGAAGTGGAGGGAGGTTGATGCATGTAGGATGCGTGTGTGCATGTGTGTGTGTTTATGTAGCTGGCTATGTATGCACATTTGTGATTGAGGGTTGTTCATACAGTAGCACCTCCCTTTGGGATCATGCAGTACATGGACTGCCACAGTACACACCAGGGATACTTGCCATGTATGTAATCACAGGACAGCTGATAGTATAATATGGCCTGTAGCATGGAACAGGCATTGAGGGGGAATGTAGACACCAAGTACACCCTTAATATCACATTCAGCAGAGAGGTCAACTACAACCCACGTATGCAGCACTACAGATGCATTGGGCAAGTACTAGTCAACACCAGGGAGTGTAGCCATATATTATAGCTGTCACATGATAGGCTGATTGAGCAGCATATCTGGCATGTACTGAGCATTACATACAAATGGCACAACAGTGTGTGATATTATGGAGTGAACATAATAGCCCACACATATAGGGGCCATGCACATGATGTCTGGACATACACAGGGTGAACAATGAATGACAGCAGTGAAGCCATCTAAAGCCACTACACACAGGTCAGGTAGTTAATGTAGTAACAGGTCTTGTGTTGTGATCACTTGTGTAGGTATTTAGAAGATGGATATGTTAATGAGTGGTATCAATGTGTGCATGTTACCAAGTGTGATGCAGGATGGGGTATACATGGACATATACGTGGGACTGTCTGTAAAGTCACGGACAGTTAGGTATTACAGTGGTGGGTGTGTGTGGGTGTTTGTGGGTGCATGTGTGCGTGTGTGTGTGTGTGTGTGTTTTTACTGTTAGGCAATGCTGTACAGGTTTTAAAAGTGTGTTTATTGTTTTCCCCCACTGGTGGTGACGTGGATCAGGGTCCCTCCTGCATGCAATCTGATGTTGGTGTCCATACAGACACCGAAGATGATGATAGTACTGTTGAGGCACAGGTGGGGTTGTCAGGGGCCGAAACAGCGCCATCATTTCACATCCCCCTTTTAACCACCTCAAACCCACACACAGTTTCAGTGCCTATTCATGCCCCATCACCAGTGGCCATAGAAGAGGGACAGCTGGCATTTGGTGGCTGTGCACAGGAAAGTGTGGTAACCATGCCTACTGTGTCTGGTCGCAGCAGTCATAGCCGGATGTCCAGCAGAGCACCACATAGGTAGATGTCCTAGGGTGCTCATGGTAGGGCCGCTGGACATCATGCCCCTTGCAGAGGCAACATAGCTGGTACCAGCAAGTGTATGTTTCAGGCTGTCATGGAGGCATAGGCATGTATTGAGCATTACACCAGACAGGGTCTGAGGCTACAGAGGGCTGCTCTCACATCTACAAGTGACAACGCCCGTGAACTGGCTGGTGCCATCTGTGCATAAACTGGGTTCATGGAATAGACGGTCTGGTGAGATGATGGCCCTCATCGACCATGGTCTGTCCGTGCTTCAACGTATGGTGGGAGTGCGGCGACAGCTTTGTGGATGTAGGCCAGCAATGCCAACAGCTGGCAGTCAATGTGGACATGCTAGAACACCAAGGGGCTCCCGTAGTAGCTGTACCAGCCCCGACACTGTGGGGGGAGCTGTCCACACCACACCACAGCAGGCCACGAGCACGTGGTCCTGGCCAGTCCCAGGGAGGACCTGGTACCAGCGGACATCTGTCATCATCAGGTGAGAGTAGCACATCAAGGCCTGTACCTTCACGTGCCCATGAAACCCCCAGCAGGCACAGTCCATGTTTCCATGTCTGGAGGCAGTGAACTGCACACCCTGCTAGTTATGGTCTGCAGCTGTCCATAAACGCCTGCGTAGGGCAGCCACATGGCAGAACTGTGTGCATGCATACCCACACACTATAAAAACACACCTAGGGCAACCCCATACCTACAACACACCACATCACCACCATCAGTTCACCTCAGTACACCCCTCACCCACACACATGGTGTCAAATGTATGGCCCACCCTTGGCCTTTGGAAAACCAACAATGCACCCTGTGCATATGATGATACCTGTGCCACATCCCTGTCATCCTTACCATCTATGCAGGGACAGGCTGCTATGGTTCTGCTGCACATGGTGACTGTACTACAGTGTACCACTGTACTGCAGTGTAACATGTTGTAAGGAGTAAAGTCTAATGCATATATGTCAGCTATTGTAGCCTTCCAGCAATGTTGCATCATAGCTGTTAGTAACACTGGTTGACTGTGGTTCATAGGTTGGCACTAGGCTATCAGCCCTAGGGCCTATACAAGCTTAGCCATAACAATTCCCTGGCTATTTCTTCTTACAGTATTTAGCAGGGTGGCTGACATGATCCCCGGGGTGAATTTTCTACCTCCCATCCAATCATCAAGGTTCCATTTGAAATGTGCCAAAGAGGCACTCTGCTTGACATGTATGGGCAGTCTATTCCAGAGGCTGGGGAGTCTCTGCATCAGGATCCTATCCCTCCAACATGTTTTGTTCATTGTGATGACAAGGTTTAGATCCCTGGAGCATGTTTCTCTGAGGGACAGGGATTTCTTTAAGTGCAGCATGTCCAGCAGCTCTGGGTTTGACATGGCCTTGTATGTTAAGCAGAGATCACCTCTGAGTAGACGATATGTGACAGAGTATAGGTGGAGTTTTTATAGATGGTCAACATAGGACATCTGCTTTAGGTCTGTGATTTTTTTTAGTGAGGTATTTCTCTATAATGTTATCCATTTGTGTTGTAGGTGTACATGTGTCAGCATGAGGATCCCCTGTGCATATGTTGATACTTGTGCCACATTCCTGTCATCCATACCATTAATGCAGGAACAGGCTAATATGGTTCTGATGCACACAGTGAATGTACTACAGTGTACCACAGTACTGCAGTGTAACATATTGCAAGGAGTAAAGTGTAATGCATGTATGTCAGTTAGTGTAGCCATCTAGCAATGATGCATTAGAGCTGTTAGTAACACTGGTTGATTGTGGTATCTATAATGTTATCCATTTGTGTTGTAGGTGTACATGTGTCAGCACGAGGATGGTCTGCAGTCATATTCCACAATGGGGTATGGCTATGACATATCTGGTGCACAGTTGAACACATGTCACAGGTTAGTATAACAGTTATTGCCTGTGCTACATGGACAGGTGCCCCACTGGGGCACTTATACCCTGCAATGTGATGTAGACCCATCCACATGCATGCACATTGTTACTTGGCAACACTGGGACTAGACCCCTACCTAGGTATCTAGTGATACTGAAGTGTGTGACTTACATTGCACACACCACACAGCATTTAGGGTGAGGTGTGTCCCAGGTTACATGTTACATGTAGAACATCCCCAGACATGTACAGTATGCTAATGGGGGATTTAATGGGTGTATATGGACAATACATAGTTTGACATACCTTCATATACACATTAACAGACACATAACAGGCAGACACACATCCAAGTGACCAGGGCCTATTGCTGCTAACTAACTTGACCATGTGTCCAATGTGTTACAGGTAGGCTGCACACAGTACATGCATAACTGGCCTGGAATGTGGTATCAGTTGCCTGTATGGTTGATGGTGACAATGCTAACCATAACGTGGTACATGGCACATCTACTGGGTGTACCTTGGTATAATGAGAGTGTACACAGCACCCACATCCCCCAGTGGATATTGTAGTCTTTGACACTCATGATGACACTCTGATATATCCAACATCACACATTGGCCACGGCTGCAATACAACCCATTGTAGATCCCAACAGTGGTACTACAGGGATATGCATTTGATGCACATGCCACATGCATAGCAGGGTGTTGCATTGTCATGCCTCACTGATGGGCAGCAACAACACTATCTGTACTACTGTGTGGCAATGGGTATTGTAATAGGTGTATGGGGCCTTGGAATGCTGTACCCTACAGATAAATGGACATGCACACATACCCACACTTGCCAGAACACAATGGGTATCCCATGTCTATCAACCCATTTGTACAACACTGTTGTGATGGTACTGCAAGGCTCATGTAGCCGGTATGGGGAGGATCTTAACAGGTACATGTAATGTCCCATAAAGCAGTAGCCATGACTGGCTATGGCAATGGGTGTTGCAGTGGTTGTAAGGCCCTCATGGAATTCCCACATACAGGTGTGCTAACACACAGACACTGCTATACTCAGTCATGTACATGTACACATGTGTCAGTACTGGGGTGCATCACTGCAGGTGGTCATAGCTGTGTACCTAGCTATTATCCAAGGAGAGATGGGCTGTGTAGGGGGTCTGTGTACAGTGGTATCCTGCCACCTGCTATGTGGCAGCAGGCAGTCAATCAACAGACATTACTGTGGTGACCCTTAGGGTGAGAGTGATAGGCATCAGCCATTCCTCCAGGTGCCTCCTGCACATGGCCACTGAGGTGATCATGTTGACATGCATGCAACATGCATTACAACACATGGTTAGTGTCTGTGATGGAGACCTGTACCCAGGCATGTTCTGTTGACTGCGGTAGTGTAGTTGAGGTACCCGTGGCATGTGCTGCATACAGAGTGTTATCTCCAATATGTGCCAGTTCTTACACAGCTGGGCAGACATGTCAGTGTCAATCAAGCTTATGATGCCTGTACATATCCCAGCTGGATACCTGACATCTGCACATCTGTACAGGGACTGACAGTCATCAGCTTGGCAAGTAGTTATGCAGTAGGATGAATGTGTTGACAGATAGATGTTTGACAACATATGAATGCCATACCTACATGTCAGGAGACCTCACTATCATGTGGTGTACAGATGATAGTCTACAGTTACATTTCACATGTCGGATCATTACCCAGTAGGTGTTATATACTGTGACACAGCTCACACACCAGGGATACAACAGAGAGGCCTTAGAGTCCAGCTATGCCTGCAGGTGTGCTTGTTGTCAGTACTTCATTTAGCATTCTACTCTTGCCTTTGTAGGCACTGTCAACAGTAGTACCACCATGATACACTACATGCCAGTGTGACAACATGTACCCTGGGCTACTACCCCTGTATGTAACACAGTCACATGGATAACAGTGCTGTACAGGCCTCATATATGTCTGTGCCCCACACATGACACTCATACCCCTTACTACTGTAATGACAGCACATAGGCGCATGTATTGTACATGGCATTACATACACGTATTACAGATGTCATTACCCTGCTATGTTATCAGACTGGATGGTGTGAGCTGTTTACCAGGGCTAAGCCATGCTTAGCAGGTATCAACATTGCTGCAATATAACAGCTGAGCTGATTTGTGTGCTGGTAAGCAAATCCTACACTGTGTAAGTGCCTGTATGTTTCTCATAGCTTAGCACCACTTAGCTTCACGCAAACCCGTGCGAACGTGCTTAAAGCTGTTTAAAACTGCCTTAACCATTCTCTATCCGACAGCCCTTGTTCTGCCCAGCAACAAAATGAGCAGCCCTTGAACCCTGGACCCTGTACACTAAAGTCACAACACTTAACCACTACACCATGACCACTGTGAAGACAGCTGTTGCTTTTCCAATATATCTGTCAATACACATATTGATTAGTATTGAACAATTGCCTTTACTTCTACAATTGTATAGCACTTGTTATTACTATAACTGTTGCATCACATATGTTGTTTTATCATAATGTACACATAGCAGATACATACAGTGAGATACATCTGGGAGTGTATACACAACCATGAGGCTTACACATGACAGGAATATGGATATATACATATAATCGGTTGATATATGTCTGCACGTACATACACATGTATATTTATACATATGTCTGTATACACATCTGTGCAACATATATATGGCCATGTGTACATCTCTTCCTGTTTAAGCCTGGGGGTGTGCTGTGCAAAGACAGTGCTCAAATATGCACAGAACTGCTATTTCCTGGTTTACTTTTTTATTTTTTTCCTTTAAAACCCGCTTAGGTAATGTACAGAGTACTAGGCAGCCTCAGACACACCCCCTTGCTTAGCTCTGCTAAGCTAGGAGCAAACCCAAGTCACACGGCTCCAGTCTGCTTACAGCATGCCTGACACAACCCCCTATGATGTAAGCTAACTCCTAGGCTTGCACCAAGATATTCCTGCTCTTACACTGTTGGGTGCTGACTAGCATGCAGGGGAAATCTGGGATTCAGTACCATTCCCCTCATTTGCATAGGATTGCCTGCTGATGCATAGTTACATGTCCCACACTAAGCCTCCCCCCTTAGCAACCACTATTCACTGGCCATGTTGTCTTCTGCCTGCCATTGGGTATACTGGCAAAATAGTGATTTCAGTTAGAATGCTTTTTTTATGGTTTTTTTTCCTTATTTTCTGGACGATCCCGTTTGTGTGCTTAAACAGCCTAGATCAGCTAAAAAAAATAAAAGCTGATTTTTTTTTTTATTTTTGCAAATGTTTTCCATGTCAATGGCCTTATAGTTGGCCATTGACATGTTTTCTACATGATATCGACCTTTTATTTGGAGCTTTCATGGCTCTGTTTTGTAATTTGCAGAAATATACTCCGTTACTTACTGAGTACATTTCTGCAAATTACACTAGTCCTGCACAGCCAGTTTTCACCTCATTTGCATGAATTTCTCACACAAATGGGGTAATTTGCATACAGGGGCTGAGTCCATACAGGACTAGTGCAGGAGCGCTCGTACATATCCCTGCAGGTTATTCCTGGATCGCACGGCAGACATATTGCCTGCTGGAGCTCCTGCACTAGTCCTGCATGCCATGCAGGGCTTGCAGAATCCGGGAGAAGGTCTTCATTTTGAATAACTTATACTCCAATCTACATGAAGTCTTAATAATATCATGTCCACTTTCTGACCATAATGCCCTTACTTTCAATCTCAGCTTGAGAAACGATGATTTAATTTTTTATAAGGAATTCCGGCTTACATAATAAAAATTAAAGGTTTTAAAGATTGGGTCTTAAATTAAATAAGCACTTTTCTGGTGCTTAATAACAATGGTGACGTAGAAGACATCATACTTTGTGATGCATTAAAAGCCTAAATCACAGATGATGGAAGCAAGTGCTGTAGAAAAGACCATAAACTGTAAGAATACAGCACAGACAGCCCAACAAATTACAGAACACTAGTCTATTCAGAGACAGCACTCCACAAAGTGAAACATATACACATATCTACAAGTACGTTTTCGTCTATACAAACGTCCTCAGATGCATAGATGAATGTATCTCAAAAGCAGCAGTTGAAATCCTTCTAAATAAATAAATAAATGATGCCCCTCCAATAACAGTGCAACTAATTAAAATATCAAATTGTGACAGAATAAAATGTGACAGGATTAAATATATCACATAAAATCATATAATATATGAATAAATACAAATTTAAAACATTTAAAACACAACATTTTATACTTAAAATGTTGTGTCTTTCAGCTTTTCCCAGTTAGGGGTCGCCACAGCAGAACTCCGGTCCACTAATGATTGGTAGTTGATTTTTACGTGCCGAGTTACCAGCCCTGATGCACAACCTTCAATGAAGGTACGCTCATTCACGCATATCTCCATGCAGAAGATGCTCTAGCTGAGAATTGAACCGGACAGCATCTTACTGTGAGGTAACAACGCTACCGCAGCACCACCACAGTGGGTTAAAATTTTATATTTTAAATAATGAATACAATTCTGTGTGTATGTAAAAAATATATAATGAAAACAGTCACTAAGATCTTTTTACAGTGGTTAAACACCCTCTAGTCATTTTGAGAAAATTCCTTACAACAGTAAAAGGCTGTACCTTGATTAAAATTTTTTTATATTCTCATGAGTGAATTACTAAAATGATGTAATTATAATCTGGCAGCACGTAATTTTAAAACTGGAGCTAAAGAAATAACTTCACTTAATCCTGGGTGCTTGTTAGCTTCCAGTAATATCTGCCAGAATACCTCCCTGTACTCGATCATAGTTTCCCAGGGTCCTCCTCTCAGGCCCTTAGCTATTTCTTCCACCACAAAGAATGAGAAGGTGGCTCATACACAGGTGAGTGTATGCTTGTAAAGGGCACTTCTAGTGTTGTTAGTACGAATGTCATTCATATGTTCATACATTCTTCTCTTTAATTTTTTCTCAGTTTTCCCTATGTAGAAGGCAGTACATTGACTGCACAAGACAATATATTCCAGGCCATAAGAGTCACATGAACTACGTACATTACTGGAAAAATAAAATTCCCTAGCTGTTAAAAACAGTGTTTCTCTATTGACAATGTATCTACACTGCGGGCAAGTTTATTTTCTTGACTTATTTACTTGCATTCCACATACATTAGGATTGCAATGGTTTGAAGAAGCTCTAAGAGTGTTTGGTCATTTTACGGATAAGAAAGTCAACACTTATTTGAATTTGGTGGAATTAGTAGTAAAAAATAACTACATTTTCTTTGAAGGTAAATTTCTCCACCAAGTTGCTGGTGTTGCTATGCGGGCACATTGTGCCCCAACATATGCAAACTTGATTTCAATGTACTGGGAACATTTACATATTTTAATTCACCTTACAATGGGTGTTGGACTGTCTACAAACATTTCTTGGATGATATAATAGATTTTTGGGTAGATACTGAAGACAAATTGACAGAATTTTTTGAGTATATCTCCAGCACTACTTCTTTTCTACAGTTTACACATCAATATGACACCAATAAAGTAAACTATTTGGATGTTACAATTGTGAAATTTGAGGGGGGTTTCAAGTCCAGATTATATAGAAAACCTACCTACTCAAATTCACTTCTTCATTTTAATAGCTCACATCCTTACCACCAAAAGGTTGGTGTTGTTAAGGGACAGTTTGTCCACATCTGTAGGATGTGTTCACATAATGCGGAATTCCTTGACGAGTGTAGAACTTTATCCCACGTTTTTTTGATTGTGGATATCCCACTGAGATGGTTAAAAGGACATTTGATGTAGTGACTGGTTGACTGGGTAGATTTAAGCTTATTTTAGGTGAGGATCTTAATACTGTGAATATTAACACAAACATGCAAGGTGCTGACAAACACACTGATATAGAGCCATCTCTTCTCAAAGCTTGTATTACTGAATTTAATAGGGACTCCAAGATTATTAGGGACATTTTGGAAAAAGAATGGCATAAATCTTCTCAACTGTTGGACTTGAGTCCCATTTTTGATACTCCTTTTAAAATTATTTAGAGTAAGGGTCCTAATGTAAAAGATTATCTTGAGCATACTGGTACAAAAAGGATGAATAGAACTACTGGTACTTTTAAGTGTGGAACTTGCCCGCAGTGTAGATACAATGTCAACAGAGAAATACTGTTTTTAACAGCTAGGGAATTTTGTTTTACCAGTAATGCACATAGTTCAGGTGACTCTTATGGCCTGGTATATATTGCCTTGTGCAGTCAATGCACTGCCTTTTACATAGGGAAAACTGAAAGAAAATTAAAGAGAAGAATGTACGAACATATGAACAACATTCGTACTAACAATACTAGAAGTGTCCTTTACAAAGATACATTCACCTGTGTAGGAGCCACCTTTTTGTTTTTTGTGGAGGAAGAAATAGCTAAGGGCCTAAGAGGAGGACCCTGGGAAACTACAATCGAGTACAGGGAGATATTCTGGCAGATATTACTGGAAGCTAACAAGCACCCAGAATTAAGTTATTTCTTTTGTTCCAGTTTTAAAATCACATGCTGCCAGGTTATAATAACGTCATTTTAATACTTCACTCATGAGAATATAAAAAAATTGTAATCAAGGTACAGCCTTTTACTGTTGTAATGGATTTTCTCAAAATGACCACCGGAGGATATTTTGCCATTTTAAAATTATCTTAGTGTCTGTTTTCAATATATATTTTTACATACAGACCGAATTTTATTACAGAATTTTGTGTTTTAAATGTTTTAAATGTTTTAAATTTGTATTTATTGATATATTGCATGACTTATTATGTGATACATTTTATCCTGTCACATTTTATTCTGTCACAATTTGATATTTTAATTAGTTGCACTGTGATTAGAGGGGCATCAGTTATTTATTTAGAAGTATTTAAACTGCTGCTTGTGAGATACATTCATCTATGCATCTGAGGAAGTCTGTATAGATGAAAATGTACTTGTGGATATAAGCATTTATGTTTCACTTTGTGGAGTGCTGGCTCTGAATAAACCAGTATGCTGTAATTTGTAGGGCTGTCTGTGCTGTATTCTTACAGTTTATGCTATAAAAGCCTACCTTTATGGTAGAACAAATAATTGGTATCTTCTAAACAGGAAAGAATGGGATAGGGAATTACCAGAATTGCAACTAAAATAGATAAATTAAAATCAAAATTAAAACCTAATGATAAGGTCGCACATTCAGAATTATCAAGTTTAAACCAAAAATACTTTGAAATATTAATTCACAAAGTTTTAATTCATAGGTTAGTACTAAGCTAACTACCATTTTAAGCTTAGCCAATTATCCCTTGTGAGACTCAAACCCTACACCTTGTGTTTGTAAGGCAAACACCTTATCCATTAGGCCACCCTCCCAACCCAAAGTTGGAAAGACTTAAGATAGAGTCTTATTCTATAAATCCTAAATGTTTACTTATGTTGGCTATTAGAACTAAACAAATCAATCCCCGGGATTCATGAACCTTGCGCCAGGCGCCCGCATAGCGTTGGCGTTATAACGCCAAATATGGCCGTCGAGCGATTCAGGTATGAATAAATTCCACGTGCACTACCGGCGTGCGCCGGACCTGCGCCGCCCCCGGCGTAGGTATGCTAAACACACTGTGTGCGGTATTGCACCATGCAAATAAAGGCAAATAGCGATCCACGAAAGTGGCGCGAAGCGTAGCGTAAGACGCGGCAATGTAAACCAAAAAAAACGGTTTACATTTACCCAAACATGACCAAGGAGTAACGGAAGGCTGTCAACGTCAGGTATCATAAAGGTGCAATATGCCAATGGCGAAAGGCACCGAGAATGTCCAAAGAAAACATGCACAAAATGTAAATAATGACATAAATGGTATGTACGTAGAAACCACAGCAGAACCCCTGGATATGTGCACAGAAGGTGCAAAGCAATGAAATAATATGACAATGTCCTAAAAGAGCAGTATAATACACATCAACTGCACAGCCACCACACACCATAGTATGTATGTAAAGCTAAAACCCCAGCGCAAGGGTTGTCAAGGAGTGGCGGCAGTGTTCGGCGCCGTAACCATGTATTAGCAGTCAATGCCATGCAAATGAGGCAGATAATAGTGAATCGCAAAACTGCCGCCGGTGTAAGGATGGAGCAAACGGCGTAGTGGTAGTACACCGAGGAGTGGCCTACACGGGATACATGTCAATCGCAGAGGGGTGTGCCACTGTAGGAGGAAGCACATTGGAGGCCAGCAAACATGGGCTGTACAATGCACATCACAGCAGCAGGACCGGCGTGTGAGGAAATAGATGCGCTGAGAGTACATAATGCGCGCACAGATGCATGTGCACGAGGATGACTACGTTCCCCAACCCAGTCATGTGATGGCCTCCCCGTCAACAACCACAGATATAGGAAGGTAATGCGGAGAATATGAGGAAATGCGGAAGCAGTGTAATTGGAGCCGTAATGAGCAATCAACACCAATCAATGCAGGAAGGGCAAACGGCGGCAGCGGACAACTCTGCATGCAGACTCCTGCAAAACGGGAAAGGGGAGGCATAGGAATGCAAAGATAGTAGGGGATGTAGTAGAAATGCAAAGAGCAAAGAACCGAAATAGCACAGGCAAGTACAGAGGTAGGATAACGGCGGCGGCAGACAAAGTGCATCATATGCCGGCAATAGTATGTGCAACGTGCAGAAACAGTAAGGTAAGATGCAAAGCTAAGCCAATGCAGGCAAGTGCAATGTAACACCAAAGGCAACAGCGTTGCAGTTGCAACGGTAAAACACGGAAGATAATCCACAGATACGGTCGCACAGACACACCCAATTACATCACCGGGTGTACAGCACAACAGTATAAAGTGTGAATGCACACAACACACAGCGATTTCCCAAACGCCGCACCGTAGGGTGTAAACAGACGGGGAACTTTTAATATGTATATGTTGGGTGCCGCCGTGGCCGTGATGCATCGGTATGTGTCAGAGACAGACGGAGTTGCGGAGGACGGTGCCGACAACTACCGTAGGCCTCAGAGGAGAAGGAGAGTGTTCAGACCAAGGGTGACCTACCAGGGGCTGCAAGACCTGGAGATAGTAGAGCTACAGGGTGGACAGGGACACATTACAGCAAATAGTGGAGCTGTGCCGCCACGCCTGAGAACAAGAGACAACAGAGGGAGCCCATCCCAGTGGACACAAAGGTATGTGTGAGCTTGCGAATACTGGCTACAGGTACCTTTCAAAGGCCAACCGGGGATATAATGGGCATCTCACAGGCATCAGCATCCAGGGTACTACACCAGTTCCTGGATGCCATGTTACGACATGCCCATGAGTATATAAACTTCCCCAGATCTCAGGAGGAGTTGGCTAGCAATATGCGCCGCTTCCACCGTGTGGCACAATACCAGGAGGTACTGGGTGCGATAGACTGTACGCACATAGAAATCAAGTCACCACCCGGGGAGCAGGGTAGACGCTACATAAACCGCAAGGGATACCCCTCCATCAATTGCCAGGTCGTGTGCAATGCGCAGGGCATTATCATGGATGTGTGTGCTGGCAGCCCTGGAAGCTACCACGACTCCCATATCTGGCATGCCTCACAGCTGTATCAGGTATTCGCCAGGGGGGACATCACACAAGGTCATCTTGTGGGGGATGCTGGCTACGCACTGGAGCCGTGGTTGATGACACCCATCAGAAATGCACACACACACATGCAAGAACGCCATAATGAGGCACACGCACAAACTAGAATAATCATAGAGCGTGTGTTTGGGATGTTGAAATCAGGATTCTGGTGCTTGGATACATCCGGTGGAGCCTTGCAGTACTCTCCAGGCACATGTGCCCACATATTCACAGTATGTTGTATGCTACACAATATGATTCTGCGGAAACAGCTGCTGCAGGGACATAATGGTGTAGGGCCACCAAGCCCGCCACAACTGCCAAGGCAAGCACAGGCACAGGGCGTTCAGTGCCATGAACACACTGTGCCAGCCCCAGTAGGTAGACGGAGGCGTACCCAATATGCCTACGCCCTGGCAAAGAGGGAACGCATAGCACATACTTTGACAGCGTAGGCCCCATGGACTGACACCTCCTTACCTGCACACACAGTGAAATGGACGCCACACAAACATGTCCGCCCGTAATGTGTACCGTATGTGCGGACCTATGTGTGACTCCAACAAAGGCACCACCTAAACACTGCACACCCAATAGCCAGCAGAGCATGGAACGCCAACACCTCGACCGCACGCCAGTTCTACAGCAGACGGCATAGCCATATGCTGCCACTTTCGCCGCAAGTCGACTACATATGTACTTATGTGCATACACAGATATGGAAATAGATATCATTACACACGTAGAAATATATGTACACATACACAGATATAAAGTACAACAGGTTAATATGGAACCCAGGGATGCAAGTATACAGATAAGTAAGACGCGAAATCTCCACATAGTAAACATAGTGAACGACAACCCGATCATCCGGGAGGGTGGCCAGAGCAGGGAACGCCAGCCATGGAAATGTAAACCTGCATCAATGCATATCCGCGGGTTGGGATGATCGCCAGGCCACGGTACAGTAACGGGATATGTGCGTGTCATATCCATAGGATATGAGTGCGGAGGTACACACCGCCGCCGGCGATCGACAACGTAGGTACTGTGTGCAACCGTCAGTGCGAAAGCGGCAATCATACCTGTCAAGTGTACGTCATTATGAGGAACGTACCTCATTTGGGGTCTAAAACAGTTCATGTTCCTCGAAGTTCCTCAAAGTTCCACATTGAAATAGTCTGTCACACATTCATTGTTAGGAATATATTTAAATGAAATCCTGGTAAATAGAAATTAATCATATTAATTCATTAAAGGTTCTTCCTTGTAAGTAAATCAGCATATTTCAACCATCCTATGACCTTCTTAGCTGAAGTTGTTAGTAAGCCAGTAGTATGTGTTCCACATTTTGCCCATTTGTTACACATTATGAAGGTGTGTGTTCCTCATTTTGGAAATGGAAGGTTGAGAGCTATGGCGGCAATATGTGTATGTGTGGGGGA